>NC_092090.1:34147808-34260308 GCF_045679555.1 Salvelinus alpinus
TAGCTACTAGCCTGGTTAAACCAGAAAGAATGCTGCACAACCAGGCTAGCTAGCTACCCCAATGGGCTTAAGAGAGGAGCAGAAGGCTCTATAGTATGTATGCTAAACCTCTTTGGAGTCACTTATTGTAGACGGATTGACAGAGAGAGAGAGAGAGGGCATCTGAGGGAGAGGGGAGTCAGATAATGGAGGAGAGGCAGTGAGGGCCTTACTCTGAGAGCATGGTGGTGTAATTCTGCCAAACTATATGACTAAATAAATCTCCATCATTTTCTTGGAGGAGTAGAAGAGTGCATTAGCAGAGCAGATGAGGCCCTTATTTTTAGTGGCTCTGTGTGAGTGGCTCTAGGGGTAATTATGGTAGGAAGGGAGGCCCATCACACTGCCTGGGCCGGGGCCTGCTCTGCCTGTCTCTCTGCTCAGAGCCTACATTATGATAATGAGCTCCAGCAGGGTTCCTGGGATACTGTAAGCACATTATAAATTAATCATTGAGCATACATACAGCACTACTTGGTTGTGCATGAGGGCTTAAGGTTTTAAATGGGCCAGTCGAGTTCTCCCAGGAATGCAGGATGTGCCTTGATAGGGTTTTGTGTAAGTTCTGTGCTCAGAGTGTGTGTACGTGTGTGTGTGCTTCGCATGCGCACATGTATGTGTATGCGTGGATGAGAGAGAGAAAGTACACTGAACAAAAATATAAATGCAAAGCGTTCGTCCCATGTTTCATGATCTGAAAATACCTGATATTTTCCATACGCACAAATAGCTTATTTCTCTCAAATTTAGTGCACAAATTTGTTTACATCCCTGTTAGTGAACATTTCTCATTTGCCAAGATAAACAGCATGATCATTCCACAGGTGCACCTTGTGCTGTAGACAATAAAAGGCCACTTTAAAATGTGGAGTTTTGTCACACGACTCAGTGCCACAGATTTTTTGAGGGAGCGTGCAATTGGCATGCTGACTGCAAGAATGTCCGGCCTCACAACCGCAAACCACATGTAACCACGCAAGCCCAGGACCTCCATATCCGGCTTCTTCATCTGCATGATCGTCTGATGAGGGGTGGGGGGGTGCTGAGGAGTATTTCTGGCTGTAATAAAGCCTTTTTGTGGGGACAAACTCATTCTGATCGGCTGGGCCTGGCTCCCCAGTAGGTAGCTGCCCAGTCTTGTAAAACCCATAGATTAGAGCCTAATACATTTCTTTCAATTGACTGATTTCCTGATATGAACTGTAACTCAGTAAAATCGTTGAAATTGTTGTATGTTGCGTTTATAATAATGTACATAATGTACAATTGAATAAGTGTAGTTGATGTGCTCAGCATTATTCTGTCAGGAATATGACATTGGTGTTCAGGTATTCCATTCATAAACCTCTTCCAAAGTGAAGGCTAGAGATGTAATGGCATTAGATTTGACATGCGTTTTACGAAATGCCTCAAAAAGTCTGGGAGTGCTTTCTTCTCTGACCTTCAGGTTTCTAAGGCAGCAGGGCTTTGTGTCACACCAAATACCTCCTACTGTAAGCTAGCATCACTTCACACAGTCTGTTGGATATTGGGAGGTGTGAAAAAGGCTGGAATGCTGTAATTTCTTCACCTGTTCAGGCTGTCTGTGTGACTGTGAGAGTGGTGTGTGTGTGGGTGGGCATTTCTGCGTGCGTGTGTGAAATATGTGTTGTATGTGAAAATGTGTGTGTGTGTGTGTGTGTGTGTGCGTGTACACATCCGTGCGTGTGTGGGAGAGAGAGAAGGCATACAGTAAGTGTGTCAAGGAGTATTGAGTCATCAACATAATGCAATGTCTATTTGTGAATGTGCGTGTCATGCCCTGATCTGTTTCACCTGTCTTTGTGATTGTCTCCACCCACATCCAGGTGTCACCCATTTTCCCATTTGTCCCTGGGTATTTATTCCGGTGTTCCCTGTTTGTCTGTTGCCAGCTTGTCTTGTCAAACCAACCAGTGTGGCTTTCAGTGTGCCTGCTTTTTTCCCTTATCTCTTTTGCTAGTCCTCCCGGTTTTGACCCTTGCCTGCCTTGACTCTGAACCTGCCTGCCTGACCATACTGCCTGCCCTGACCTCGAGCCTGCCTGCCACTCTGTACCTCCTGGTCCCTGACCTTGTTATGATATTTTTTCTGTCCACGACCATTCTCTTGCCTGCCCCTTGGATTATAATAAATATCAGAGACTCGAACCATCTGCCTCCCGTGTCTAGCCCTGTGCCCTTATTGTGTGTGTGTGTGTGTGTGTGTGTGTGTGTGTGTGTGTGTGTGTGTGTGTGTGTGTGTGTGTGTGTGTGTGGACATGCTGCAGGGTGCAGACGTGATTCATCTCTGTTTCCCTAGCTGTTCCACAGGGTGCAGACATTTCCACACAGTTCAGTCTTGTGTCCAGGCAACAAGCTCAATAGGGCCAATAGGTATTAAGACTCAGATATGTTTCTGATGCTCAGACTGTCTCTCTCTGTCTCTCTTTCTGTGTGCGTGCTAACGCTCACATAGAAGCAGATCTAGACATAGACCTTCCACAGACACTAAAGGTTGACGGAACCAATTGAAGGCCAGGATTGATCTCCATCAGTAATTCACCTTTTGTCAGAAGGGAAGAGACGTGGGTGTGGAGAGCAGAGCGATGCTGTGTATACTGTATACAGCCTGCTGATATCAGACATGAGGCCATAGGTCTGGAGCCATCTCTGTCTCTTTACCTCTCTCATTCCAGCAGAGTTCCAGGGAATACATATAAGCAGGAAGACAACCACTAAATAGGCTATTTAAAGAGCACACCCAGACAGAGAGGTCAAGCACATCCAAAGGGATCACTTGCCTACAGACGTCATCAGAGAGAGAGAGAGAGATTGAGAGAGCACAACATACCTGTAGTGACAGTGAGGATGGCATCCTGGCTGAAGCGTTTCCGGGCAGAGTTGGAGGCCACACAGCGGTACGCACCCCCATCCTCCTTAACCGCCCCCAAGATCTGGAGCACACCGTTAGGGAGAGAGATGAACCTGGAGACAGAGGGATGGAGGGAAAGGGAGAGAGGGTGGGGAGGAGCGAGAGTGTGTGGAAGGGGGAGAGAGCGAGAACTAGTGCTTAGCGAGATATAATAACTCACCGGTAATCTCCAACTGTGTACACGCTCATTACCACCATACAGAACTACAGGAGTAGGTCTCCAGTGACGGCCATTAGGCTACACTATCCTTATATCTAACAGCTATTTAGCATAACGCCGTCCAAAAATATGGAATAGAAAATACAAGTAGACAAAAGAAAGGAAGAAGAAAGAAATGACACTGAATACATTGTATTCCTAATGACAAAGAATACGTAAACAGGGGAGAAAAAGAAGAGACTAGAAAGAAAGAAATATTTAGAAATCTTTACTGATAGATAGAAGAGAACAATAAGCTCTCAATCTAGGTCAGAGAGATTGCGCATTGCAAAACAGCATTTAGAAGCAGCCATGGCTGCTGGTTGTGCCGACTCTTGTCAATATTTATCTCTCTTTCACCCACCAGCTCCTCTTCCTCCTCCCTCCCTCCTTCCCCCTCTGCTGCCATGGAAGACAGGTCAGGTTCCACACACCCACACACACACACACACAAACCTGGATGGTTCCCCCAAGCTTGAGGCCTGGGCTTTCCACTATTCAACTCCTATTCCACAGCCTTTTAACTCTATGATGATGGACTAGTAATGCCCTGACAGGCAGAGAGCTCATCTGTGCAACAGAGAGACTGTACACAACACTGGTATCTGGTCAGGGTCTCATCTCTACTGCTGCCCATTTGTACCACTTTGTGTCAGCACAACAACATCACAGCACTGTACAGCTTGGTTCAGCATTGGGCTATGGGTCACACAGGGATAGACTGTTTTTGAGCCAGATGCCTCTAATAATGTCAGGCAGGCACAAATGTATAGCCAACAGCAGAGCTGAGGCAGAAACGTCAATAGTGTTAAGTGCTTGGGTAAATGAGCATGAGAGTGGGACCGTTTCTTGTGACTAGTGAGAGTGTGTGTGTGTGTGTGTGTGTGTGTGTGTGTGTGTGTGTGTGTGTGTGTGTGTGTGTGTGTGTGTGTGTGTGTGTGTGTGTGTGTGTGTGTGTGTGTGTGTGTGTGTGTGTGTGTGTAGCCACTGCTCGGCTGTGAGAGTGTGCATTTGAGTTTTCAGGCAGACGAGACGGCATTAAATTGGAGGTTTCTATAAGTAACGCTACATGATTCTCCGCTGTTCAGCCCTGGATGTCAATGCTGTTAGCACACTGGTCCTGCCCTGCTCCTCTGATGCCCTTGTCCACTCTGTGTGGTCAAGGGTGGTCAGCAGCAAAGGTCCCTGAACGTTATAACAATGTTAGTTTAACCATGCTAATGAAGAAAAGCTGCACTTTCCTGGCCATTCAACATGAGACACACATTTAAACAAGTAATCATGTGAACAGCCATATGTGGGCCATGGCCTTTGAAGGGCAAACATATACAGGCCGTCAACTCAGCACATGATCACTCCGAGGCAAGCCACGAACAGTAATTCACTGTATACTGTATACCGCATAAGTGTGTGTGCACACGCGCGTACACACATGCCGAGAGTGAGCGATATGCATCTAAATGACTAACAAACAGCTGCCAGTCTTTCTATGATTGCTGAGGACAGAGCAGGTGGAAAAAAGTGTAACTTAATTAAAAAAGGACCAAATCTCTCCCATGAGGGAGACGAAGGGAGCTAGAGCGAGGAGAGAGGAAAGGACAGGGAGGAGAAGGGAGGGAGCGGAGTCATGTGCAGTAGATTATGTACATCTTTCTACCCAATTTGATTCTAAGCACATCAGTTCCCAGGCACTGGACTGGCCTCAGCCTGTAGCCATGTGAAAGGGAGATGCAGGAGGGTATTTGGGAGTAGAACAAACAGAAGAGAGAAAGTGACCAGGCTGCACTTTGTGGCCCTGACCTTCAGCCTCTGGCTGACAGACAGAGAGGAAACCAACAGACCTGTGTCCATCCCTTATCTCTGAACTCTGCACTACTGAAAAAGACCAACATGTACTCATTTCATTTAACTTCCTACCAAATTCTCAGGTTATTCCCTGACTGCCATTATGCAATGAAGTAGAATGGTGGAGGGAGCACAGCCCTCACATGATCAGTGACAGCATGGACCTTAGAACAGATCCAGTCTCTGCTGTCCGGCTGGAGCTCTCTCAGGGGACAGCAGTGGGACCAAGTCGAACAGACAATCACTTACTGTCAGGCTCTACTGGAGTGCATCACCGTTTGTGTGTGTGTGTGTGTGTGCGTGCGTGAGTGTGTGTATGTGTGTGTTGTGAGAATGTGCGTGTGTGTGAGAATGTGTGTGTGTGTGCGCGTCTCACCTAGGCTGGCCGGGGATGGGTTCCTGGTCCTTCTCCCAGGTTATCCTTGGTGTGGGCACTCCGTCTATCTGGCACTCAAAGCGGGAAGCACCCCCAAGGGGCACCACCTGGGCCTCTGGGTTCTGATGGAAACGAGACAGCGCTGGGAGTGAGGGAGAAAGGTGAGAGAGATAGAGAGAGACAGAAAGAGAGAGGGGGAAAGCGAGAAAGAGAGAGAAACAGAGAGAGATGCAGTCAGCTAGTCTGTAGCCCACACGTGATAACTGTAGTTAACAGCAGGGGCCAGCAGTGAGTCCTGGAGCTGAGTCTTATCGGGCTGAGGGGGCCCCTGACCTCAGGCCAGACTGAGTTGGGGCATTATGGGGGAACACAAGAGCTCTGACTACCTCATCAATCAGCTCCAGGGTTGCAAGCTGTTCTGTCCAGCCTGCAGTCCTAAAAAACTGTTACTTCTAGGTTAGACCACTGCAATGCTCTACTTTCCGGCTACCCGGATAAAGCACTAAATAAACTTCAGTTCGTGCTAAATACGGCTGCTAGAATCCTGACTAGAACCAAAAGTTTTGATCATATTACTCCAGTGCTAGCCTCCCTACACTGGCTTCCTGTTAAGGCAAGGGCTGATTTCAAGGTTTTACTGCTAACCTACAAAGCATTACATGGGCTTGCTCCTACCTATCTTTCCGATTTGGTCCTGCCGTACATAACTACATGTACGCTACGGTCACAAGACGCAGGCCTCCTAATTGTCCCTAGAATTTCTAAGCAAACCGCTGGAGGCAAGGCTTTCTCCTATAGAGCTCCATTTTTATGGAATGGTCTGCCTACCCATGTGAGGGACGCAGACTTTAAGTCTTTACTGAAGACTCAACTCTTCAGTAGGTCATATGATTGAGTGTAGTCTGGCCCAGGAATGTGAAGGTGAACGGAAAGGCTCTGGAGCAACGAACCGCCCTTGCTGTCTCTGCCTGGCCAGTTCCCCTCCACTGGGATTCTCTGCCTCTAACCCTATTACAGGGGCTGAGTCACTGGCTTACTGGTGCTCTTCCATGCCGTCCCTAGGAGGGGGTTGAGTGGGTTGAGTCACTGACGTGATCTTCCTGTCTGGGTTGGCGCCCCCCCCTTGAGTTGTGCCGTGGCGGAGATCTTTGTGGGCTATACTCGGCCTTGTCTCAGGATGGTAAGTTGGTGGTTGAAGTTTTCCCTCTAGTGGTGTGGGGGCTGTGCTTTGGCAAAGTGGGTGGGGTTATATTCCGCTGTGACAGACTAGACATAAAGCCACATAAAGCACTTGAGGAAGAAGTCACATCCTTACATCCTGAAGTTGTCCCTAATTTCTCCATTGGACTGTAAAAGCCCAAGACATACATTAAAAATAAATGTTGAACTGATTAGAAAATGTGACGCATTAGCCATGCTTCATGATACATGTAAGGGCTAATCCTTCCTCGCGACCAAACATAAATCTATCACAACTACTTCTGAGCAGATTCTCACATGGCAAGGTTCTTCAGAAAGCCACATATTATTAGCTGACTAACAGCACAAATAAGCTCAGCACCTGTCATTGCAAAAACTAGATGTTGTACACACACACACACACACACACACACACACACACACACACACACACACACACACACACACACACACACACACACACACACACACACACACACACACACACACACACACACACACACACACACACACACACAAATGGAGCAAAGTTTCTCAATGAGCACACAGAGCAGCGCTCCACAGAGCAGCTAGATAGATAACAGGTCATCCAATACTGTAAAGTAAGCTAGCACTTGTAACTGTTGTGGCCAACTGGGCTAATGGTTAACTTACTGAGTGAATGGACCAGATGAAATAGATTACTGTATCAACTAAATCTGTTAGCATGTCTTGTGCTCTATATGAGTTCAATCCATAGCACATGTATCTTTAGTCTCTCCCTTCTCTGTCTGTTGCTGTTCTCTCTGTGCCTCCCCTCTCTTTCTCTCTCCTGTCCTCTCTATTCCCCCTCTCTCTCCCTCTTTCTGTCTCTGCCCCATTCTTTGGCCCCTCAGCGATCAGATTGCAACTTTCTTCCCCTCCCCTTGTACTCTCCGACCACAACACATGGCTTCCCTGTTCTCTGTCTGTCGGCATGTCCACCAACTCCTCTCCTCCCCTCCTCCTCTACCGCGATTTACCTCACCCTCTCTCTCTTTAACTGACTCACTCGCTTTTTGGACGAAGTCACATGAAGGGAGCATTCAGAACAGCCATGTACATGAAACATGTTTAGAGTATTAAAGACGAAGGACTGTCACACATTTATCTCATGTGGTGTTCTGCCTCCTAATTGGTGGTGGTAAAGACATGAGACAGACAGAAAGACAGACAGACATGGGCCTCTGCTCTCTCTGCTCAATGTCAGTGTGCTCGTTGAGGCCCATTTCATGCAGGCCCCTGGCCCTGCTTGTCTCCAGCAGCCCATCCATCTCACAGCAGTAGCAGTCTACAGCACATTACATTTACCAGCTCCCTCCACAGACACCTTCTGAAGGACACACTTATTAGTCTCTCTCCCAGAATAGCCTCTGCCTTCACCATCCCAAACTCCTCAGTCACCTCCCACCCAAATCTCCCACCTTCCCTTCCTCCCCAACGTATCCTCCCCTACCTTCCTACTTCCTTCTCTTTTCACCAATCCTAACTCCTCAGCCACCTCCCTCCCTCCCTCCATCCCTCTCAAAGTCCTCAGCCATCTCCCTCCCTCCCTTCATCCCTCTCAAATTCCTCAGTCACCTCCCTCCCTCCCTCTCAGTCCTCACCTCCCTCCCTCATTGTCCCCTCATTCCCCCCAAACAAGGCATCCTCATAAATAGGCATGTGACAGCTGACAAAAGGAGGAACCTCCATAGAGGATACAGTCCCATTCTACACAAAGCTAATGACTGAATAAAGACTGCCACTTTTACAGAGGATAATGAAAGCAGCTCTATGGGAGGAGAGTGTGACGGGAGATGAGAGAGGGAGGGGAGAGGAGAGATGGAGGGGAGAGGAAAGAGGAAGAGGAGAGGAGAGGGGAGGGGAGAGGAGGGGAGAGGGGAGAGGGAGGAGAGGGGATAAACCGGATCTCTTGCTACCTTCTATCTATCTCTCTCTTCACCCCTTCTCGCTCTCCCCCTTTCCCCCTCTCTGTTCTCAACCCACGGGTGTGGGGCCTACCTGTTCCCAGGACACCACCGGTGTGGAGCCTACCTGTTCCCAGGACACCACCAGTGTGGAGCCTACCTGTTCCCAGGACACCAACGGTGTGGCGCCTACCTGTTCCCAGGACACCACCAGTGTGGAGCCCTCCTGTTCCCAGGACACCAACGGTGTGGCGCCTACCTGTTCCCAGGACACCACCGGTGTGGAGCCTACCTGTTCCCAGGACACCACCGGTGTGGAGCCTACCTGTTCCCAGGACACCACTGGTGGAGCCTACCTGTTCCCAGGACACCACTGGTGGAGTCTACCTGTTCCCAGGACACCACTGGTGGAGCCTACCTGTTCCCAGGACACCAACGGTGTGGCGCCTACCTGTTCCCAGGACACCACCGGTGTGGCGCCTACCTGTTCCCAGGACACCACCGGTGTGGCGCCTACCTGTTCCCAGGACACCACCAGTGTGGAGCCTACCTGTTCCCAGGACACCAACGGTGTGGCGCCTACCTGTTCCCAGGACACCACCGGTGTGGAGCCTACCTGTTCCCAGGACACCACCGGTGTGGAGTCTACCTGTTCCCAGGACACCACTGGTGGAGCCTACCTGTTCCCAGGACACCAACGGTGTGGCGCCTACCTGTTCCCAGGACACCACCGGTGTGGCGCCTACCTGTTCCCAGGACACCACCGGTGTGGCGCCTACCTGTTCCCAGGACACCACCAGTGTGGAGCCTACCTGTTCCCAGGACACCAACGGTGTGGCGCCTACCTGTTCCCAGGACACCACCGGTGTGGAGCCTACCTGTTCCCAGGACACCACCGGTGTGGAGCCTACCTGTTCCCAGGACACCACTGGTGGAGTCTACCTGTTCCCAGGACACCACTGGTGGAGTCTACCTGTTCCCAGGACACCACTGGTGGAGCCTACCTGTTCCCAGGACACCAACGGTGGAGTCTACCTGTTCCCAGGACACCACTGGTGGAGCCTACCTGTTCCCAGGACACCACTGGTGGAGTCTACCTGTTCCCAGGACACCACTGGTGGAGTCTACCTGTTCCCAGGACACCACTGGTGGAGTCTACCTGTTCCCAGGACACCACTGGTGGAGTCTACCTGTTCCCAGGACACCACTGGTGGAGTCTACCTGTTCCCAGGACACCACTGGTGGAGTCTACCTGTTCCCAGGACATCACTGGTGGAGTCTACCTGTTCCCAGGACACCACTGGTGGAGTCTACCTGTTCCCAGGACACCACTGGTGGAGTCTACCTGTTCCCCGGACACCACTGGTGGAGTCTACCTGTTCCCAGGACACCACTGGTGGAGTCTACCTGTTCCCAGGACACCACTGGTGGAGTCTACCTGTTCCCAGGACACCACTGGTGGAGTCTACCTGTTCCCAGGACACCACTGGTGGAGTCTACCTGCTCCCAGGACACCACTGGTGGAGTCTACCTGTTCCCAGGACACCAACGGTGTGGCGCCTACCTGTTCCCAGGACACCACTGGTGGAGCCTACCTGTTCCCAGGACACCAACGGTGTGGCGCCTACCTGTTTCCAGGACACCAACGGTGTGGCGCCTACCTGTTCCCAGGACACCACTGGTGGAGCCTACCTGTTCCCAGGACACCAACGGTGTGGCGCCTACCTGTTCCCAGGACACCACTGGTGGAGCCTACCTGTTCCCAGTACACCACCGGTGGAGCCTACCTGTTCCCAGGACACCACCGGTGTGGAGCCTACCTGTTCCCAGGACACCACTGGTGGAGCCTACCTGTTCCCAGGACACCACTGGTGGAGCCTACCTGTTCCCAGGACACCAACGGTGTGGCGCCTACCTGTTCCCAGGACACCACTGGTGGAGCCTACCTGTTCCCAGTACACCACCGGTGGAGCCTACCTGTTCCCAGGACACCACCGGTGTGGAGCCTACCTGTTCCCAGGACACCACTGGTGGAGCCTACCTGTTCCCAGGACACCACTGGTGGAGCCTACCTGTTCCCAGAACACCACTGGTGGAGCCTACCTGTTCCCAGGACACCACTGGTGGAGCCTACCTGTTCCCAGGACACCACCGGTGTGGAGCCTACCTGTTCCCAGGACACCACCGGTGTGGCGCCTACCTGTTCCCAGGACACCACTGGTGGAGCCTACCTGTTCCCAGGACACCACCGGTGTGGAGCCTACCTGTTCCCAGGACACCACCGGTGTGGAGCCTACCTGTTCCCAGGACACCACCGGTGTGGAGCCTACCTGTTCCCAGGACACCACCGGTGTGGAGCCTACCTGTTCCCAGGATACCACCGGTGTGGCCGACCAGCCACACGATCAAACTCTTGCCTGAGACAGAGGACCAAGTATGCAAATCCCCCTGAGGAATATGGCTGTGCTCCTATGTTGGGACACCAGACCATCATGCCATTCCATGTGAGTCTGACCCTGGTGGAGTTGAGCGGGCATAGCCCCGCCCTGTCTGAGAAATAGTAATACTCACTGGCCAGGTGAACGGCAATGGTGCGGCTGGTCAGGGCTCCAAAGGGGCCGGCGCTCACACAGCTGTAGCCCCCCTCCACCCCTTCAGGTGTCCGACCATCCATAGAGGTGGGCAGCACCAGCAGTGATCCGTTGGCAAGGGTCCTGAGGGAGTTCCCCTCCCCCTCCAGCACGGGGAGCCCATCCTGCAGCCAGGTGACGTTGAGGGGTGTGTCCAGGGACGTGGCCCCCAGGTGACAGTCCAGCAGCAGGGGCTGTCCTGGCTCCAGCACCACGAGGACAGGCCCCGCCCCACAGCTTAGCTCCACCGTTACAGGCTTCTCTGGAGGGGGAAAGGGGGAGAGAAGGGGGGAGGGAGAGAGTTAGACTCCAAATCCTGACTGACATGAGTGGTCTGAGATTAGTGTGCATGGGGAGACAGGTTAGCATGAGAGATGGAGGAGGGAGAGAAGGAATGAAGGGGCGAAACCAGGAAATGTCAAATTGCTGGACAACATGCAACACAACTGCATATGTTTAGAATGCTTAAAGGTTCTTCCCTGTAGTTTGTACATTCCTGTGTTCATCTTTGGCTGTATGCATACCCCGTTTACAGCGGCATAGGTGAACTTCACATCCTATTGATCAACCTGTGTACTGTCAGGTTTACTGAGTTGTACTATGTCCAGAAAAGTGTTGGACAAACAACAACCAACAATCATACATTTTGAAGTGAGAGACTATTCCCAGACCGAAAAGTCCAAAAACCAGAGGTGGGACCAAGTCATTGTTTTACAAGTCACAAGTAAGTCTCAAGTCTTAGCACTCAAGTCCCAAGTCAAGTCAAGACAGGCAAGTCCGAGTCAAGACAGGCAAGTCCGAGTCAAGTCTCAAGTCAAGACCGTCAAGTATCAAGTCAAGTCTCAAGTCCTAAACTTGCAGTTTCGAGTCCTAAACAAGTCATAATGTGCTCTTCACCAAATGTAATACCATTTCATATTTTTAACAAGAGTAATAGTTAGTATATTACATTTACGCAAATCATGAATGCTTTTAAAAATCTACTTACTTACTTTCCAAATAAACTTTATATTTCCATGGAAATACATGGGTAGCCATAAGAAAGACCCCCCCCCCCCCCCCAATAGTGATCGACTATCGAGGATCGCTATGGGGCGCAATCGGGCGATGTAGGCTTGTACGCAATCGCTCAAACCTTAACACACACACACCCACACACTGTGTGTGTGGTTACAGTAGGCTAACATATGTCAATGGCTTTAGGAACATCAGTAACATCAGGCAGGATTTAGGCTACCAACTGCCTAGCCAGTCAATTTTGGGTGCAATGATCAAATTTCCGCACTGACTGTCTGTGTGGAGGCTCATTGATTTAATTTTACGTTAGCCTACATGATACACCAGTAAAGTAATAAAATATATAGCTGTCAGCTATATTAGCCACGACTTACCGTTCTTTGTGCAGCTTCAAATGTCGAACAAAGTTGGAAGTTGTTGCGCCTCCGCCTGTCATTTACTTCCCGCATGTTTTGCAAGTTGCAATCTGTTTTTTGTTGATACAGCATAGTCTTTATATCCGAAAATAATAATTTTGGGTATCATCTTTCCAAGGGCTCCATCTGAATTCCCCCGCCGACGTTCCTCTGCACTGCCATGCGCAACTTTTTCTCAACTGGCACAATTTGATTGACTGCTGTCCGATTCAAACTGTAATCCGTTAAATGAAGAGTTGATGCTGCACACTTTTTTAATAGCATCATTTTTAATATTTGGGCTTGGGGAGGGTATCAAGTCAGGTAGAGTCACAAGGCTCAAGTCCAAGTCAAGTCACGAATCATTGGTGTTAAAGTCAAAGTCGAGTTGCAAGTCATCATATTTAGTCATGTGACTCGAGTCAACACCTCTGCCAAAAACACAGCATATTGCAAGCAACAAATAACAAGGATTTGTACAGTGCATTCAAAAAGTATTCAGACCCCTTCCCCTTTTCCACATTTTGTTACGTTACAGCCTTATTCTAAAATGTATTAAATAAAAAATGTTCCCCGTGAATCTACACACAATACCCCATAATGACAAAGTCGAAAACAGGTTTTTAGAAATGTTTTCTAAATTATTTAAAAAAAGAATTACAGACATACTTTATTTACATAACTAAAACTCAAAATTCAGATCTGGTGCTTCCTGTTTCCATTGATTATCCTTGAGATGTTTCTACAACATGATTGGAGTCACTCTGACAGAGCTCCAG
Organism: Salvelinus alpinus; assembly: GCF_045679555.1. NCBI lineage: Eukaryota > Metazoa > Chordata > Actinopteri > Salmoniformes > Salmonidae > Salvelinus > Salvelinus alpinus. The sequence continues at coordinate 34,161,148 of NC_092090.1, forward strand.
AGTTCCTCTGTGGAGATGGGAGAACCTTCCAGGAGGACAACCATCTCATCTCCACCAATCAGGCCTTTATGGTAGATTGGCAAGACGGAAGCCACTCCTCAGTAAAAGGCACATGACAGCCCGCATGGAGTTTGCCAAAAGGCACCTAAAGGACTCTGACCATGAGAAACAAGATTCTCAGGTCTGATGAAACCAAGATTGAACTCTTTGGCCTGAATGCGTGGAGGAAACCTGGCACCATCCCTACCGTGAAGCATGGTGGTGGCAGCATCATGCTGTGGGGATGTTTTTCAGCGGCAGGGACTGGGAGACTAGTCAGGATCAAGGGAAAGATGAACAAAGCAAAGTACAGAGAGATCCTTGATAAAAACCTGCTCCAAAGTGCTCAGGACTTCAGACTGGGGCGAAGGTTCACCTTCCAACAGGACAACGTCCCTAAGCACACAGCCAAGATGTGATTCAGGACAAGTCTCTGAATGTCCTTGAGTGGCCCAGCCAGAGCCCAGACTTGAACCTGATCGAACATCTCTGGAGATACCTGAAAATAGCTGTGCAGTGACACTCCCCATCCAACCTGACAGAGCTTGAGAGGATCTGCAGAGAAGAATGGGAGAAACTCCCCAAATATAGGTGTGCCAAGCTTGTAGCGTCACACCCAAGAAGACTCGAGGCTGTAATCGCTGCCAAAGGTGCTTCAACAAAGTACTGAGTAAAAGGTCTGAATATTTATGTAAATGTGATATTTAAGTGTTTTATTTGTAATAAATGTGCTAACATTTCTAAAAACTTGCTTTGTCATTATGGGATATTGTGTGTAGATTGATGTGTATTAAAACTATTTAATACACTTTAGAATAAGGCTGTAACATCACAAAATGTGAAAAAAGTCAAGGGGTCTGAATACTTTCTGAATGCACTGTATCTATTGTTCCCCTGGGTGGGTTTCCCTCTGGTTCTGTTTTGAGCGAGGCCTTGTATTAATTAACTTAATGGGAGATGGAATTATTTCCTTGATTAAATGAGGGCTGACCCTCCACCACCCCTGTCTCAGAGCAGGGTAATGCTCTCAAAGCCTCCACTACACACTACACACACCACGCCCTGGCATACATCTGACACACACACAACACACATAACAAACACACACACACACTTATACACACAAAGCTCCATTGTCCCTGTTTGTGTGTGTGTGTGTGTGTGTGTGTGTGTGTGTGTGTGTGTGTGTGTGTGTGTGTGTGTGTGTGTGTGTGTGTGTGTGTGTGTGTGTGTGCGCGTGCGAGTGTGAAAGAGATAGCACGAGAGCACCTGAAAGCAGCAGTGTGCTGTTCTGTTATCCAGAGGTGTCCCTGGGATGAACAAACACATCAGAGGAGTTGGCCTACTTTTCATCAGCTAATAAACGAGAGCTGCCTGCTGTATGTCTGGCTGCTGTAGCCAAGGCACACTCAGTCACCCCAGCTCACCTCCACTGCTCTGCTCTCTTCTCCTCCATTTACACTAATTAGGTCTTATTAAGTCATTAAACTGTTTGCTGCCATTTCCCTGCTCCCTGCCAGAGGTTTTACTGGACCCTTCTGTGTGGAAGCCATTACCCCACATACACACAATGACCCACACTACCACCTCCAGCTACAGTAATCACATCAACCACCCTGTGAAGAGAGACAGACCACAACCGCAACATATTACAGCACTGAAACAGACTACACTAGAGGAGACTGTCCTTAACAGACACAGAAACACACACACGCACGCACCGCACCGCACCGCACACACACACACACACACACACACACACACACACACACACACACACACACACACACACACACACACACACACACACACACACACACACACACACACACACACAACCAGGGTTATCATCACTCAGAGATGTTATGCCTGTCTAGTACTGATGGCGAATATGGGGGCTATGCGATATCCATCTGAGCATGTGCAGTAGAGTCGGGGCTCAGGGGGGGTGGGGTCCACTCCAGAAGACCCCTGCTGGGCATTCATACTGAGCCATGGTGAATGGACAACATGGCAGGGAGCTCCTAGCGTACACGCACACACTCTGCCTGAGAGAGAGAGGGGGGGGGGGGCTTGGAGGGAGAGAGAGCGGGAGGGAGGGACAGAGAGTGGGAGGGAGGGAGAGAGAGAGAGAGAGCGGGAGGGAGGGAGGGATGGAACTGAAAGAGAGAGGGAGAGACTGAAAGAGGGAGAGAGGAAGCAAGAGAGAGAAAAATCACAATACAGAGAGAGGGAAGAAAAGGAGTGAGAATGGGAGAGAGAGATGGATAGAGGTGAGGAAGGCAACAAGGATGGGGGTGGATGATGGGGAACTCCACGGTAACTTTAAAATGTATGCCAAATAAAAACCATTGATTTCAAAGTTTAACAAACCATACAATTCTATGCACAAGTACTACTTTTAACAATTTCCACAGAAACATTTACCCCCCAAAAATGTATTTTGCTTTGGGAGGGTTGTGTTTTTTTTATTGGGCACAGGGGAAGGTAGTGGTATCTTTCCCTGGTTTATATTCGCTCTTTTGCAGGTTTTACTATATAATTTCTTCCATCCTAGCCACATTTCCTCATCTGCTTGCAAGAGCCTCCCCTATATCAAGGTGTTTTGGTACTTCCCTGATGCACTATGCTTTACCACATGCTATTTTTTACTATACCAAAGGTCAAAAATAGTCGACCAGTCTGCCTATCCTGCCCTCTATCCACCAGTCATATTGACAATAGTGGTAGGTGGATCGTTTGTCCAGATCTGCCATATAGGCTAACTAGCAAACATACCACACATTCAAAGCTGCATACATTTTCAATGTGAATCCACAAGCACAAATAGGAATAGTTGATAGGCAGCGGAGAGGCCAGGTGCATCATTGAGCATGAAAGAACAGTAGACATGAGACATGCAGCTCAATAAACTCTGCTACTGATCTTGTTTAGGGACAACACAATTATCATAAACTAGTCTACAACACCACAATGTAATGAATCGTTTGATTATTGTTTTCAAGTGAGTAAAAAAATCTGATCTAGGCTGCAGTGAAAAATGTAATTTGAATAAGGCGCAAAAGCCCTGTGATTTGAATGTTTCATTCCATTTGGATCAGTTGTAGGTCAACTCTCGACAGTTTAAAAGGACTAGAAAGGAACTGTAGCAGGTCCGTCTTGCTGTATTTTTTACTTCTGATCCTGAGATGCGCTGTCTGTCGCGGATCGTCGTTCACCCAAATCGTATGGTAATTTGGCCACATGCTCCCGGCAGGCCCAGTTATTCAGGAACGTTTAACACGCGCTCTTCCTCCTCTCCAATCCGGGCGATTATTCCTCACACAACTATAACCTAACGCCTTAATATAGCCTAAATATTTGTCGTTTAACTTTTAACACGTTAACCAACACAACCAGTCACAATGTTTTAATCTGATTAGGCAACTTCAAAAGTATCCTGTTGGCATACGCAGGTTCGTCCAAAATATAATTCCAGCATCCTCAAAATCCAGTTTTCCATCCAACAATTTTATGCGAGTAAAGTACATGTCGGATAACAAAATGTTATGACAGGCCTGATGGAAACAGCTAATTTGTCGGTAAACTTTCAAATGTTGACAAAACCAAATATGCTAGACACGGTGGGATCTTTTTGTGTCGACATTTTTTTTATGCGTGAAATGTCACTGGAAACGCTTATATGCACAAATATTGATATAATAACCATCATATCGAACTAAACTTGGAGTCACACGATGATATGTTGTGTGGTCCTCCCACTACGACTCTGGAAAGCATTCAGTTTATTAAACTACAGATTAAATAAATGATAATGAATTTCACAGCTTGATGCTCCTTTCAACGCTAAATATCGAGGGTCTTATTCTGGTGACATGATGATCAATGCTTGGCTGGCGTTTGACAAATAAAAATTATATTGCACCTTTGTCCATAATAATCTCATCATGTAGGCTGTACCCGCACTGTATGTGCGAGCTGTTGGCTAGAACGCATGTGCCAATACCAGATCGGGCAGATTCGCTATACATAAGGCACATTTTTAGTGACAAAGTAGGCCCGAGAGTTGAAAATGCCATGGAAACCAATTTAATTTATTTTTATTTTTATGTGCACTACGTGTTTACGCACATACTTTTATCCGCAACAAGTCAATTTGATGGAAACAACTCTGATGGGGAAATTAGCATATTGTTTTTATGCGGATTTTAGAAAAATCGCATTAAAATCTGTCGCCAATTGAATGGAAACGACTCCGGCAAGTGCGCTAGTCGTCACTTAGATTATGCCTGCATATCATTGTTCACCAGCAGACAAGCCAAAACAAGTTTGTAAGAATTGTACTTAAACTCCCCCTCATATTCATCTGGAGGTCGAGCATTTTAAGCAACTAGGCTGGCTATCTGTGTACAAAAGAGTAGTATTAATTAAACTTGGTCTGGTCCACAGAATTATCACGGATAGAGTTCAGTACAGTGCAGTAGAGAGTAAAGTATAGTTCAGTACAGTAGAGTACAGTAGAATATACTGTACTCTACTCTTCTTTTCTCCACTGTACTGTACTGTACTACATGACCAAAAGTATGTGGACACCTGCTCATCGAACATCTCATTCGAAAATCATGGGTATTAATATGGAGTTGGTCCCCCTTTGCTGCTATAACAGCCTCCACTCTTCTGGGAAGGCTTTCCACTAGCTGTTGGAACATTGTGCTGGGAATTGCTTCTATTCAGCCACAAGAACATTAGTGAGGTCGGGCACTGATGTTGGCCGATTAGGCCTGGCTCACAGTCAGCATTCCAATTCATCCCAGAGGTGTTCGATGGGGTTATGGTCAGGGCTCTGTGCAGGCCAGTCAAGTTCTTCCACACCGATCTCGACAAACCATTTCTGTATGGACCTTGCTTTGTGCACCGGGAGCATTGTCATGCTGAAACAGGAACAGGAAAGTTGGACGCACAGAATCGTCTAGAATGTCATTATATGCTGTAGCGTTAAGATTTCCCTCCACTGGAACTAAGTGGCCTAGACCGAACCATGAAAAACAACTCCAGGCCATTATTCCTCCTCCACCAAACGTTACAGTTGGCACTATGCATTGGGGCAGGTAGCGTTCTCCTGGCATTCGCCAAACCCAGATTCATCCGTCGGACTGCCAGATGGTAAAGCTTGATTCATCACTCCAGAGAACGCGTTTCCACTGCTCCAGAGTCCAATGGCGGCGAGCTTTACACCATTCCAGCCGACGCTTGGCATTGCGCATGGTGATCTTAAGCTTGTGTGCGGCTGCTCGGCCATGGAAACCCATTTCATGAAGCTCCCGATAAACAGTTATTGTGCTGACTTTTCTTCCAGAAGCAGCTTGAAACTCGGTAGTGGGTGTTGCAACCGAGGACAGACGATTTTTACGCGCTACGCACTTCAGCACTCAGGGTTCCTGTTCTGTTAGCTTGTCTGGCCTACCACTTCGCAGGTGAGCCGTTGTTGCTCCTAGACGCCATTGGACTCTGGAGCAGTGGAAACGCATTCTCTGGAGTGATGAATCACAGCATTTACAGTGGACCGGTACAGCTCTAGCAGGGAAGAAATTTCACGAACTGACTTGTTGGAAAGGTGGCATCCTATGACGGTGCCACGTTGAAAGTCACTGAGCATTTCAGTAAGCCATTTGACTGTCAATGTTTGTCTATGGAGATTGCATGGCCGTGTGTTTGATTTTATACACCTGTCAGAAACAGGTGGGTGCACAGTGGGTGAGAATGGTGATTAAAGTAAGTGGAAAGAGAGGGGACTCATGGGTAGGTGTCAGTAAGAGCTGGGAGATGTGACAATAACTGGAGAGGGAGAGAGAAAAGGGAGGTTGTCCAGACTCATACTGTTATAACACTCTTGGTTTGACCTCCAGACAACAGAAAGACAAGGATAACAGTTATGAGCTGGACATACCAGTATGCCAGTAGAAGGGAGGACAGTAGCAGGTGACCCAACTGTGGTTTGTGACAATTATGATTTCCCATAGTAGCCAATTCAGTTGCAGTAATTACAGATTGTTTTGGTAATTCCTTTACCAACTTTAATCACTTATGGTAGGTCTACCATGACTTGTTACTTCTGTGAACTTTCATTATCCTCCCTCCTGGGCATGGGCCCTCAGATCCTCAAAAAGATCTGAGAGCATAGCCGAGGGAAGATGGGGGTGGGGGTGCTGCAATTTAGCGCTACAGGCGATTATATGCCCGCGTTACAGACGCGCTACAGACGCGCTGCTGACGCGTTACATGCGTGTTACAGACGTGTTACGGACGCGCTGCGGACATGCTGCTGACGCGTTACAGACGTGTTACAGACGAGCTACAGATGCGCTGCAGACGTGTTACAGATGCGTTACAGACGCGTTACAGACGCATTACAGACACTTTACAGACCGTTACGGACACGCTACAGATGTGCTACAGACGTGCTACAGACGCGCTACAGACGCGCTACAGACGGCTATATCATTCTGCTAATAAAGGACTAGTAAAGGCCCAGTGCACATTTTTTTTTATTAATTAAAAAAAATATTCCAGATTTTTTAGGGGGTGCTGCAACACCCTCCGCACCCCACGCCTATGACAGAGGGTAGTGCGTACGGCCTAGTACACTCGGGCCGAGCTCCCTGCCATCCAGGACCTCTATACCAGGCGGTGTTAGAGGAAGGCCCTAAACCTGTCAAAGACTCCAGCCACCCAAGTCATAAACTGTTCTCTCTGCCACCTCATGGAACCAACAGGACTCCGAACAGCTTCTAACCCCAAGCCATAAGACTGCTAAATAGTTAACCAAATAGCCACCCAGACTATCTGCATTGATCCCCTTTGTGCTTACTCTTTTGACTCAACACATACGCTGCTGCTACTGCTTATTATATATTCTGTTGCCTAGTCACTTTACCCCTACCTATATGTACATACAGTGCTTTCAGAAAGTATTCACACCCCTCAACTTTTTCCACATTTTGTTGTGTTACACTCTGAATATAAAATTGATTACATTTTGATGTTGTGTCACTAGCCTACACACAATCTGCCATAATGTCAAAGTGGAATTACGTTTTTTAGAAATGTTTACAAATGAATAAAAAATGAAAAGCTGAAATGTCTTGAGTCAATCAGTATTCAACTCCTTTGTTAAGCCAAGCCTAAATAAGTTCAGGATTAAAAATATGCTTAACAAGTCACATAATAAGTTGCATGGACTCTGTGTGCAGTAATAGTGTTTAACATGATTTTTGAATGACTACCGCTTCTCTGTACCCCACACATACTGTAAGGTCCCTAAGACGAGCAGTGAATTTCAAAGACAGATTCAACCACAAAGACCAGGGAGGTTTTCCAATGCCTCGCAAATAAGGGCACCTAAAGGGTACTGTAGATGGGTCCCTACCAAAAAAATACATTGAAAACCCCTTGAGCATCGTGAAGTTATTAATTACACTTTGGATGGTGTATCAATACACCCAGTCACTACAAAGATACAGGCATCCTGTCACACCCTGATCTGTTTCACCAGTGTTTGTGCTTGTCTCCACCCCCCTCCAGGTGTCGCCCATCTTCCTCATTATACCCAGTGTATTTATACCTGTGTTCTCTGTTTGTCTGTTGATAGTTCGTTTTGTTCTGTCAAGCCTACCAGTGTTTTTTCCTGTGTTCCTTTCTGTATCTAGTTCCTGTTTTCTAGCTTTCCCGGTTTTTAACCATTCTGCCTGCCCTGACCCTGAGCCTGCCTGTCGTTCTGTAACTTGTCACACCACCCTGGAATACTGACCTCTGCCTGCCCTGAGCCTGCCCGTCATTCTGTTCCTTTCGGACTCTGCTCTGGACTCCTGACCTCTGCCTGCCCTTGACCTGTCGTTTGCCTGCCCCCCTTTTTTGTAATAAACTTTTGTTACTTCGAAACTGTCTGCATCTGGGTCTTCTCCTGAGCCTTGACAGTACGAATGGACCCAGCAGACTCGGACCAGCTCCGCAATGCCGTCTCCTCCCAAGGAGCCACCAATGGAAGGCACGGGGAGTTCCTTCGTGGTCTTATGGAAGGGTTCCAGACCTTGGCCGAACGCCATTACCGCGCTTTGAACACTTTGCTGGAGCAATTCTGCGGGTTGTTTGTCAGGCAGCCTACCACGACGGTAACCTCCAAGGCCCTCAGTAACCCGGCTGTTAGTAGTGCAGCCACCCCGGTTTCCCGAGAGCCCCGCTTACCTCCCCCTGAACGCTTCGCTGGAGAGTCGGGAACCTGTCGGGCGTTTTTTGTGCAGTGTTCTCTCATCATCGAGCTGCAGCCCTCCTCCTTCCCCTCAGACCGCTCGAAGATAGTGTACCTCATCACACTGATGTCCAGAAGGGCTCTCGCCTAGGCTACGGCCGTGTGGGAACAACAGTCGGCCGTATGCTTCAGTCTGGAGGAGTTTGTGGCGAAGCTGAAGAAGGTTTTTGATTCTCCATTGTCCGGGAGAGAGACTGCCCGGAAGTTACTCCAGCTTCGGCAAGACTCCCGCAGTATGGCAGACTATGCAGTGGATTTCCGCACGTTGGCAGCTGTGAGTGCCTGAAATCCGGAATCGCTGCTTGACACATTCCTGCACGGAGTATCGAAGGAGGTTAAGGATGAACTAGCAGCCCGGGTACTACCGTACTCTTGACTCGCTCATTGCCTTGACCATCTGGACCGATGGGCGGCTACGGGAATGCAGGAAGGAGAGGGGGTCCGATTCCACTCGCCCGCCCAAGGATTCCCCCTAGTTTCTGAGGCATCCCGGAAGTCCCCGACGTATCTGTTGCCGAGAGGACCCGAGGTTACCCGAGTTCCCCCCAGAGTCTACGAAGTCTGCCGAATCACCTCTTCCTGCACTTAGGCAGAGCTAGGCTGTCCCCAGACAAACGTCTACACCGGCTTCACATGAAGAGTGGCCTGTATTGCGGGACTATTGGTCATTTTGTGTCCTCCTGTTCACTAAAAGATCAGGCTCACCAGTAGGGGCGAGTACTCTGGTGGGCCATACGGAAAAATGTTCCTCTCCCCTTACTCGCACCCCTTTCCATGGATTCTGCTGTGGGGAAACCAGTTGAAATCTCTTCGGGTACTGATCGACTCTGGGGCTGATGAAAGTTTTATGGACGCTACTCTGGCGTCCGAGCTGCGCATCCCCACTCAGCCCCTCTCCATTCCCATGGACGTTAGAGCGCTGGATGGGCACTCTACAGGCCGGGTCACCCACAATACCACTCCCAACAACCTACGAGTGTCAGGGAACCACAGCAAGGCTATCCAATTCATGCTAATTAAGTCTCCTCAGGTTCCCGTGTATTGGGATTCTCTTGGCTCCAGCAACACAATCCCCTTATTGACTGGACTGCTGGTGCCATCATGGGCTGGAGACCGTTCGGCCACGCTCATTGCCTGAAGTCAGCGCAGCCTGCCCCAGGACATCTTCCAGTGGACTCAGAAGTTGGCCCGGACCTCTCCGCCATTTCTGCGGAATACCAGGAACTCCGGAGGGCTTCAGTAAGGCCCGGGGCACTTCACTTCCTCCGCACCAACCCTATGACTGCGGTATCGACTTTCTCCCAGGCACCACACCGCCCTGGGACAACTGTACTCTCTGTCGGATCCGGAGACCAAGGCTATGGAGACCTACATCAAGGAAGCCGTGCATCGACTACCGGGGCCTCAATGACATCACGGTGAAGAACCGCTACCCGCTACCACTCATCACCTCGGCCTTTGAGCCGCTCCAGGGAGCCACCGTTTTCTCCAAGTTGGACCTGCGGAACGCCTACCACCTGGTGAAGATACGGGAGAGGGGCGAGTAGAAGACTGCCGTCAACACGGCCAGCGGTCACTACGAATATCTGGGCATGCATTCTCCGCGACATGCTGAACCTGTTCGTCTTCATCTACCTCGAAGACATCCTTGTTTTCTCCCATGCAGCCCAAGAACATGTGCTCCAAGTCCGACAGGTCCTTCAGCGCCTCTTGGAGAACAAGCTTTTTGTGAAAGGGGAGAAATGCGAATTCCTTCGCTCCACCATCCCCTTCCTTGGTTACATCATCGCTGCAGGGAATGTGCAGATGGTTCCCGGGAAGGTGAAAGTGGTGGTGCATTGGCCCCAGCCTACGTACAGAGTGCAGCTGCAACGTTTCCTGGGATTTCCCAACTTTTATTCCCGCTTTATCTGGGGCCACAGCACCCTTGCTTCTCCCTGTCTGCACTCAACTCTCCCAAGGTTCAGTTCACGTGGTCCCCGCCGAACCCCAGGGGGCCCAGATAACCAGATTTTTGTTCCTGATGCTGTCCGCTCCTCAGTCCTGGAGTGGGCCCACTCTTCCAGGCTTGCCTGCCACCCGGGCTCCCGTTGGACCCTGGCCTTTGTGCGGCAACGCTTTTTGTGACCGACCATGGTCCCGGACGTCCCCGTCCCGCCTGCATGGTCTGTGCGCAGAACAACACTCATCGGGAAGCTCGGGCTGGTCTCCTTCAACCACTGCCTGTTCCTCACCGTCCCTGGTCTCACATACCCTTGGACTTTGTCACGGGTCTTGTCCTGTCTGATGGCAACACCGCCATCCTGACAGTAGTGGACTGGTTTTCCAAAGCCGCCCATTTCATTCCCCACCCCAAGCTACCCTCTGCCAAAGAGACGGTCCAGCTCATGGTGCAGCACATCAAGAATAGACTGACGAGTTTTAGAAGAAAGTTCTTTGTTTCTGGAGATTTTGATCCTGTAATCGAACCCACAAATGCTGATGCTCCAGATACTCAACTAATCTAAAGGCCAGTTTTATTGCTTCTTTATCAGCACAACAGTTTTCAGCTGTGCTAACATAATTGCAAAAGGGTTTTCTAATGAGCAATTAGCCTTTTAAAATTATAAACTTGGATTAGCTAACACAACGTGTCATTGGAACACAGGAGTGATGGTTGCTGATAATGGACCTCTGTACACCTATGTAGATATTCCATTACAAATCAGCCGTTTCCAGCTACAATAGTCATTTACAACATTAACAATGTCTACACTGTATTTCTGATAAATGTTATGTTATTTTAATGGACAAAAAATTTGCTTTTCTTTCAAAAACAAGGACATTTCTAAGTGACGGTAGTGTATGAGTCTGGAATATATATATACAGAGGGGCAAAAAAGTATTTAGTCAGCCACCAATTGTGCAAGTTCTCCCACTTAAAAAGATGAGAGAGGCCTGTAATTTTCATCATAGGTACACTTCAACTATGACAGACGAAATGAGAATAAAAAATCCAGAAAATCACATTGTAGGATTTTTATTGAATTTATTTGCAAATTATGGTGGAAAATAAGTATTTGGTCAATAACAAAAGTTCATCTCAATACTTTGTTATATACCCTTTGTTGGCAATGACAGAGGTCAAACGTTTTCTGTAAGTCTTCACAAGGTTTTCACACACTGTTGCTGGTATTTTGGCCCATTCCTCCATGCAGATCTCCTCTAGAGCAGCGATGTTTTGGGGCTGTTGCTGGGCAACACGGACTTTCAACTCCCTCCAAAGATTTTCTATGGGGTTGAGATCTGGAGACTGGCTAGGCCACTCCAGGACCTTGAAATGCTTCTTACAAAGCCACTCCTTCGTTGCCCGGGCGGTGTGTTTGGGATCATTGTCATGCTGAAAGACCCAGCCATGTTTCATCTTCAATGCCCTTGCTGATGGAAGGAGGTTTTCACTCAAAATCTCACAATACATGGCCCCATTCATTCTTTCCTTTACACGGATCAGTCGTCCTGGTCCCTTTGCAGAAAAACAGCCCCAAAGCATGATGATTCGACCCCCATGCTTCACAGTAGGTATGGTGTTCTTTGGATGCAACTCAGCATTCTTTGTCCTCCAAACACGACGAGTTGAGTTTTTACCAAAAAGTTCTATTTTGGTTTCATCTGACCATATGACATTCTCCCAATCTTCTTCTGGATCATCCAAATGCTCTCTAGCAAACTTCAGACGGGCCTGGACATGTACTGGCTTAAGCAGGGGGACACGTCTGGCACTGCAGGATTTGAGTCCCTGGCGGCATAGTCTGTTACTGATGGTAGGCTTTGTTACTTTGGTCCCAGCTCTCTGCAGGTCATTCACTAGGTCCCCCCGTGTGGTTCTGGGATTTTTGCTCACCGTTCTTGTGATCATTTTGACCCCACGGTGTGAGATCTCGCGTGGAGCCCCAGATCGAGGGAGATTATCAGTGGTCTTGTATGTCTTCCATTTCCTAATAATTGCTCACACAGTTGATTTCTTCAAACCAAGCTGCTTACCTATTGCAGATTCAGTCTTCCCAGCCTGGTGCAGGTCTACAATTTTGTTTCTGGTGTCCTTTGACAGCTCTTTGGCCTTGGTCATAGTGGAGTTTGGAGTGTGACTGTTTGAGGTTGTGGACAGGTGTCTTTTATACTGATAACAAGTTCAAACAGGTGCCATTAATACAGGTAACGAGTGTACTTCCGGCGCCGAAAAGAGATGGCTGCCTCGCAACGCGTTCCTTGGAAAATATGCAGTATTCTGTTTTTTTATGTGTTATTTCTTACATCGGTACCCCAGGTAATCTTAGGTTTCATTACATACAGTCGGGAGGAACTACTGAATATACGATTAACGTCAACTCATCATCGTTCCTACCAGGAATATGACTTTCCCGAAACGGATCCAGTGTTTTGCCTTCCACCCAATACAATGGATCTGATCCCAGCCGGCGACCCTGTGCGACGCCGAAAAAGGGGCAAACGAGGCGGTCTCGTGGTCAGGCTTCGGAGACGGGCACATCGCGCTCCACTCCCTAGCATACTACTCGCCAATGTCCAGTCTCTTGACAATAAGGTTGATGAAATCCGAGCACGGGTAGCATTCCAGAGAGACATCAGGGATTGCAACGTGCTCTGCTTCACGGAAACATGGCTAACTCAAGGGACGCTAACGGAGTCGGTGCAGCCAGCTGGTTTCTTCATGCATCGCGCCGACAGAAACAAACATCTTTCCGGTAAGAAGAGGGGCGGGGGGGTATGCCTTATGATTAACGAGAAGTGGTGTGATCATCATAACAACACACAGGAACTCAAGTCATTCTGTTCACCTGATCTAGAACTCCTCACAATCAAATGTCGACCGCATTATCTACCAAGGGAATTCTCTTCAATCATAATCACAGCCGTATATATTCCCCCCCAAGCAGACACATCGATGGCCCTGAACGAACTTTATCTGACTCTTTGTAAACTGGAAACCACACACCCTGAGGCTGCATTCATCGTAGCTGGGGATTTTAACAAGGCTAATCTAAAAACAAAACTCCCTAAATTCTATCAGCATATCGATTGTGCTACCAGGGCTGGAAAAACCCTAGATCATTGTTATACTAATTTCCGCGACGCATATAAGGCCCTCCCCCGCCCCCCTTTCGGAAAAGCTGACCACGACTCCATTTTGTTGATTCCAGCCTACAAACAGAAACTCAAACAACAAGCTCCCGCGCTCAGGTCTGTTCAACGCTGGTCCGACCAATCTGAATCCACGCTTCAAGACTGCTTCGATCACGCGGATTGGAATATGTTCCGCATCGCGTCCAACAACAATATTGACGAATATGCTGATTCGGTGAGCGAGTTCATTAGGAAGTGCATTGACGATGTCGTACCCACAGCAACGATTAAAACATTCCCAAACCAGAAACCGTGGATTGACGGCAGCATTCGCGTGAAACTGAAAGCGCGAACCACTGCTTTTAACCAGGGCAAGGTGACCGGAAGCATGACCGAATACAAACAGTGTAGCTATTCTCTCCGCAAGGCAATCAAACAGGCTAAGTCCCAGTACAGAGACAAAATCGAGTCGCAATTCAACAGCTCAGACACAAGAGGTATGTGGCAGGGTCTACAGTCAATCACGGATTACAAAAAGAAAACCAGCCCCGTCGCGGACCAGGATGTCTTGCTCCCAGACAGGCTAAACAACTTTTTTGCCCGCTTTGAGGACAATACAGTGCCACTGACACGGCCCCCTACCAAAACCTGCGGGCTCTCCTTCACTGCAGCCGAGGTGAGTAAAACATTTAAACGTGTTAACCCTCGCAAGGCTGCAGGCCCAGACGGCATTCCCAGCCGCGTCCTCAGAGCATGCGCAGACCAGCTGGCTGGTGTGTTTACGGACATATTCAATCAATCCTTATCCCAGTCTGCTGTTCCCACATGCTTCAAGAGGGCCACCATTGTTCCTGTTCCCAAGAAAGCTAAGGTAACTGAGCTAAACGACTACCGCCCCGTAGCACTCACTTCCGTCATCATGAAGTGCTTTGAGAGACTAGTCAAGGACCATATCACCTCCACCCTACCGGACACCCTAGACCCACTCCAATTTGCTTACCGACCCAATAGGTCCACAGACGACGCAATCGCAACCACACTGCACACTGCCCTAACCCATCTGGACAAGAGGAATACCCATGTGAGAATGCTGTTCATCGATTACAGCTCAGCATTTAACACCATAGTACCCTCCAAACTCGTCATCAAGCTCGAGACCCTGGGTCTCGACCCCGCCCTGTGCAACTGGGTCCTGGACTTCCTGACGGGCCGCCCCCAGGTGGTGAGGGTAGGTAACAACATCTCCACCCCGCTGATCCTCAACACTGGGGCCCCACAAGGGTGCGTTCTGAGCCCTCTCCTGTACTCCCTGTTCACCCACGACTGCGTGGCCATGCACGCCTCCAACTCAATCATCAAGTTTGCGGATGACACTACAGTGGTAGGCTTGATTACCAACAACGACGAGACGGCCTACAGGGAGGAGGTGAGGGCCCTCGGAGTGTGGTGTCAGGAAAATAACCTCACACTCAACGTCAACAGAACAAAGGAGATGATTGTGGACTTCAGGAAACAGCAGAGGGAGCACCCCCCTATCCACATCGACGGGTCAGTAGTGGAGAAGGTGGAAAGTTTTAAGTTCCTCGGTGTACACATCACGGACAAACTGAATTGGTCCACCCACACAGACAGCGTTGTGAAGAAGGCGCAGCAGCGCCTCTTCAACCTCAGGAGGCTGAAGAAATTCGGCTTGTCACCAAAAGCACTCACAAACTTCTACAGATGCACAATCGAGAGCATCCTGTCGGGCTGTATCACCGCCTGGTACGGCAACTGCTCCGCCCACAAGGCTCTCCAGAGGGTAGTGAGGTCTGCAGAACGCATCACCGGGGGCAAACTACCTGCCCTCCAGGACACCTACACCACCCGATGTCACAGGAAGGCCATAAAGATCATCAAGGACAACAACCACCCAAGCCACTGCCTGTTCACCCCGCTATCATCCAGAAGGCGAGGTCAGTACAGGTGCATCAAAGCAGGGACCGAGAGACTGAAAAACAGCTTCTATCTCAAGGCCATCAGACTGTTAAACAGCCACCACTAACATTTAGCGGCCGCTGCCAACATACTGACTCAACTCCAGCCACTTTAAAAATGGGAATTGATGGAAATTATGTAAAAATGTACCACTAGCCACTTTAAACAATGCCACTTAATATAATGTTTACATACCCTACATTACCCATCTCATATGTATATACTGTACTCTATATCATCTACTGCATCTTGCCATCTTCATGTAATACATGTACCACTAGCCACTTTAAACTATGCCACTTTATGTTTACATACCCTACAGTACTCATCTCATATGTATATACCGTACTCTATACCATCTACTGCATCTGCCATGCCGTTCTGTACCACCACTCATTCATATATCTTTATGTACATATTCTTTATCCCTTTACACTTGTGTGTATAAGGTAGTTAGTTGTGGAATTGTTAGGTTAGATTACTCGTTGGTTATTACTGCATTGTCGGAACTAGAAGCACAAGCATTTCGCTACACTCGCATTAACATCTGCTAACCATGTGTATGTGACTAATACAATTTGATTTGATTTGATTTGAGTGGAGGACAGAGGAGCCTCTTAAAGAAGAAGTTACAGGTCTGTGAGAGCCAGAAATTTTGCTTGTTTGTAGGTGACCAAATACTTATTTTCCACCATAATTTGCAAATAAATTCATTAAAAATCCTACAATGTGATTTTCTGGATTTTTTTTTCTCATTTTGTCTGTCATAGTTGAAGTGTACCTATGATGAAAATTACAGGCCTCTCTCATCTTTTTAAGTGGGAGAACTTGCACAATTGGTGGCTGACTAAATACTTTTTTGCCCCACTGTATTTATATATACAGTGGGGAGAACAAGTATTTGATACACTGCCGATTTTGCAGGTTTTCCTACTTACAAAGCATGTAGATTTCTGTAATCCCAAAAATCACATTGTATGATTTTTAAGTAATTAATTAGCATTTTATTGCATGACATAAGTATTTGATACATCAGAAAAGCAGAACTTAATATTTGGTACAGAATCCTTTGTTTGCAATTACAGAGATCATACGTTTCCTGTAGTTCTTGACAAGGTTTGCACACACTGCAGCAGGGATTTTGGCCCACTCCTTCATACAGACCTTCTCCAGATCCTTCAGGTTTCGGGGCTGTCGCTGGGCAATACGGACTTTCAGCTCCCTCCAAAGATTTTCTATTGGGTTCAGGTCTGGAGACTGGCTAGGCCACTCCAGGACCTTGAGATACTTCTTACGGAGCCACTCCTTAGTTGCCCTGACTGTGTGTTTCGGGTCGTTGTCATGCTGGAAGACCCAGCCACGACCCATCATCAATGCTCTTACTGAGGGAAGGAGGTTGTTGGCTAAGATCTCGCAATACATGGCCCCATCCATCCTCCCCTCAATACGGTGCAGTCGTCCTGTCCCCTTTGCAGAAAAGCATCCCCAAAGAATGATGTTTCCACCTCCATGCTTCACGGTTGGGATGGTGTTCTTGGGGTTGTACTCATCCTTCTTCTTCCTCCAAACACGGCGAGTGGAGTTTAGACCAAAAAGCTCTATTTTTGAATCATCAGACCACATGACCTTCTCCCATTCCTCCTCTGGATCATCCAGATGGTCATTGGCAAACTTCAGACGGGCCTGGACATGCGCCTGCTTGAGCAGGGGGACCTTGTGTGCGCTGCAGGATTTTAATCCATGACGGCGTAGTGTGTTACTAATGGTTTTCTTTGAGACTGTGGTCCCAGCTCTCTTCAGGTCATTGACCAGGTCCTGCCGTGTAGTTCTGGGCTGATCCCTCACCTTCCTCATGATCATTGATGCCCCACGAGGTGAGATCTTGCATGGAGCCCCAGACCGAGGGTGATTGACCATCATCTTGAACTTCTTCTATTTTCTTCTATTTTCTAATAATTGCGCCAACAGTTGTTGCCTTCTCACCAAGCTGCTTGCCTATTGTCCTGTAGCCCATCCCAGCCTTGTGCAGGTCTACAATTTTATCCCTGATGTCCTTACACAGCTCTCTGGTCTTGGCCATTGTGGAGAGGTTGGAGTCTGTTTGATTGAGTGTGTGGACAGGTGTCTTTTATACAGGTAACGAGTTCAAACAGGTGCAGTTAATACAGGTAATGAGTGGAGAACAGGAGGGCTTCTTAAAGAAAAACTAACAGGTCTGTGAGAGCCGGAATTCTTACTGGTTGGTAGGTGATCAAATACTTATGTCATGCAATAAAATGCAAATGAATTACTTAAAAATCATACAATGTGATTTTCTGGATTTTTGTTTTAGATTCCGTCTCTCACAGTTGAAGTGTACCTATGATAAAAATGACAGACCTCTACATGCTTTGTAAGTAGGAAAACCTGCAAAATCGGCAGTGTATCAAATACTTGTTCTCCCCACTGTATATTCCGGACTCTGACATTGCTCGTTCTGATATTTCTTAACGTCTTTATTTCTATTCTTTGCATTTGTGTGTATTGTTCTGTATTGTTAGGTATTACTGCACTGTTGGTGCTAGAAACATAAGCATTTCACTGCACCTGCAATAACATCTGCAAATATGTGTACGCGACAAATATATATGAGAAAGAGGAGAAAGAGTAAACAGGTGGATAATGTATAGGGCATACACCAGTTGTCAAAAAAGACTCAATCAGCTAGGCCTTTATAAAATAGATTAACTTTACTTTCACTAAATCATATAAAACTCCAAATAATGGTATTTCTAGGATCTCTTTTGTGGTTTTATTTTGTGGCTTTATTTCTTAGCAAAGCAAATGATAGGGTAACTTCCATACAGACATACAGACACTGGTCATTCAATCAATGAACTGTCTGGATATGAATCTCTACTGTTATCAGAAACATTATTACTGCACACAAACTGTGGCTCTGGTTTGACTAAATGCATCATATTTCAATAGAAATAGTTTAAACACATTTGTCCATATCTATTCAGGAACGATAGATAGTGTACTGGGATCTGTCACACAACGGCTGTTTTCTTGCTGAACCGCGAATGTATGATGCATGGAAGAGCGCATGTACTTTTGTGTGTCTATTTTAGGGTTTCCATTTTGAAAATGTGGCGCCAGACATTTGACCGGTAGCATTTTAATTTACCGGATATTCTCATTATAAGCTCAGCAATGCTATCACCGCTAACGGAAACCCTGGTATGTGCGTTTGCACGTGTATGACTGTTTGCGCGTGTATGTTTGTGTTTGACTGTGTGCGTGCGTGTAGGTGTACATGTGTGGATACGTGTGTGTGTACGTGTGTGAATGTGTGTGTGTACCCACAGGAGCAGGGAACATTATGTGCACTGCGCCAGCCCTACGGAAAGGGTGGACAGAGACAGATGGGCTGATTGATAGCAGTGTGCAAATACAGTCTGACGATCAGCAGGACGTTGGAACATGCGTTTGCCCCTGTTTGTGTGTGTGTCAGCATAAAAATCAACCAACTTTATGTGCATGAAGACAAAGGGCTTCCGCCTACCCACTCACTCACAGGAATATTACCTTATTATCCCTTTTTAAATATATATATACATATTTTTTTTTACAATTTGTGGTCCAGTGGCGTAACTGCAGTAGTGGAAAACATCTATATCAACTATATGTGGCTTTGGAAAAGGTAGCTGCTAATGTCCATATTTAAAAAAAATATACATATATATATTTAACCTTTATTTAACTTTAATGTCCATATCCTCATAATTATTACACAAATACACGATATTGTATCTAAATGAATAACTGTACAATAAAGACATTTATCATAACAGGTATGCATAGGATGAAGGGTCATTAAAATCAGTTGTCAAACATTGCAGCAACAAGGAGGAAAGTCCCAGGCAGCCATTAACCAAGGTGGGCAGGGAGGGACTCTCCAGTTTCACCACGCGCTAGGGAGCTCCCTGTACCATAACATTGACATTCCGCCAATTTTATACAGCCAAACATACCTCACAATTGTCTAAACATTTAACCTAATAGCTTTTATCTGCGTCACCTACAGCCTGCTGAAGTAGGGTATAATGTTATCAGATTCTTCCTGAAGAAAAACGGAATCACTGTCTAGTGGAGGGCGAAGAGGTAAAGCACATCAATATCTCTCTCTGAAGGGGAGGCAAGGGGCCTTCCCCTGTTAGCACACACTCTGGCTCTTGTTTTCATCCTCATGTTTCTTCTAGGCCTGCATTATTAGCAAAATTATGATCATTCTACGCAATTAGACAGGCCCACAGGACTGACGATGGACCAACACGTCTGGCACTTGCCAAAACTGCCCTATGGCCAGTCCAGTTTTGGCATACGACATGGAATATACTGCATATTGCCTTAAATTTCACACAGTGTGGGTCATATTCATTTGGCTCCATCTATGCACCTTGTCTTGCTCTGGACCAAACTACAACAATGGAGAAGTTGGGAAACACTAAACAATACATTGCCTTGGTGGTGAGTTTCAGGTTGATTCTCAAGAGTAATATCCACATGCTGTAATTCCATCCAGGACAGGCTGAGTAGAGTTTGAGTCAGACACTGAGTGGAGAAAGGCACACAACCCCAGCAGCAGCTGCAGTGTCAGGTGCTGTCCGTTCCAGCTGCAGTGTCAGGTGCTGGCCATTCCAGCTGCAGTGTCAGGTGCTGTCCGTTCCAGCTGCAGTGTCAGGTGCTGGCCGTTCCAGCTGCAGTGTCAGGTGCTGGCCATTCCAGCTGCAGTGTCAGGTGCTGGCCGTTCCAGCTGCAGTGTCAGGTGCTGGCCGTTCCAGCTGCAGTGTCAGGTGCTGGCCGTTCCAGCTGCGCCCGCCAGCGGTTCAGCTACAGCACGTTTCTCACAGTCACCCACATGAGTTTTCACACCGCTCTCAAGTTGGCACAAACTGGATTTATACTCTTTATCATATTCATACTGTTTATCATATAGGCCAGGCGTACAGTAAAGTGACCAATCATAATGCAGTTCAGGAGAGGTAGGAGAGGCCCAGGGAGATAGACTCTTTCCCTCTCGTGTTTACATTTCTACTCGAAAGGACAGTCTGCAACATATTAACAATAGGAGGCAGACAGATACATATACGGGGAGAGAGACAGAGAGAGAGAGAGAGGGAGAGAAAGAAGAGAGGGGGGGAGAGAAACAACAGAGAAGAGAAACATGGCCTGAGCTAGCATTTGTTCCCCTCCAGTGCTTCACGACTGCTGGTGTGCTCGCTCTGTGTACAGTACTCATTCATGCAAATCCTGGGCTGCTCCAATCACAGCCCTGTGCTCCTATAGGCTTTACAAATGGCCTCAGAGCAGCATATGGCTAGGGGCCTCGGTGCGGCCACGGCTACATCAATGGGTCAACAACACCAGCAACAAAACTAACATGGGACGGACGGGAGGCTGCAGGAGGGAAAAGCCCATCCAGGGCAACCACAAGGTCATATACTGTAGCTGCAGGGTTGGAGAGAGAGGGACACGGACTATTAAAAACCCAGAACTCCCCCCCTGACGTTTTATTATTGTGTCTGTGAGATTTGATTTGATCAATTCAACCAAGTGGTCTCGGAGGGAGACACTTGATAGTATCACGAGGCAGAGATCAACAGCACTGATAGAAACCGAGTGGTGGTTTGTTATGAATCAAGATGATACATTGGTCATATACTGGTTAGAATGTTCTGTTTTGTCTTTTTAAAACGGGCTAAATTGCTATTTTTACCCTGTAGGCACCTGCAACTTACCACAGGTGAGAAAAACGACATAGTAAACGAGACTCACTTCTGCCTCCAACCAAATTAATTTGAATTTTTAATAACGTAGTCCATTTTTGGACTTTTAAGTGAGATAAATCATTTTAAATTTAGATTTTTTGAGGGGTGTTCTGTGCAGTTGTAAACCAAACAAATGCGTGTGAAGACCAAACGTTTTTTCAATTTCAACTTATTTTAGAAGAAATAGTGAATGGTGCAAGGGGGACAATATATTTGACCGCAACTGTACATACATACATCATGGTTGGATTTGTGTCACGGGCTACACCGTTTTGTTTGTGTATGTATGCCCATGTGTACTCTGTACAACCTCTTATGCCCAATCCATTATAAACCCCTAGCTCCTGCTTCTACTGAACCCCTTCAGTCTCTTAAATTGGATGCAGCGGAGAACGACTGCCCCCTCTTATTGAAGCCACCGAAGTTCAAGGCCAAACACGGTACTGCAGGCATTGTTAGCAGAAAACGGGATCCCTCATTATAGTGAATGGAAAAGTGGCGATCTTTGTGGTCAATCTTCATGATAATAAATAAAAATTACACTACAATCATGTTACCAATAATTGCTTCTAATTCACCAGATGTATGTCCTTAAAATTATTATTTTTCAAATCGCAACCAAAAGAAGCTATAAGGATAATTGAATTGCTAATGGCAGCATACCGTACCCCGGTCGGCCTTCGACTTGAGTCACTCAATAAGAGGGGGCAGCACTGAGCTAGCCTGCAATGTCGCTTCCTGGAGCAGCTCAAATTACGCATGTTATGTCTCCATGAGACGACGTCTTCAGCGACTTCATTTGGCTTCAATGCGCTATTGACTCTTCACGTAGGAATGAATGGTGTCACATGATCAATGCCTTTGTCCATTCATATATACAGTCATTGATTGGATTAAGCAATATGGTGGAGAACCTCACCTAGCACAAAAGAGGGTTAATTAAGCAATAAGGTACGAGGGGGTATGGTATATGGTCAATATACCAGGGCTAAGGGCTGCTGTTCTTAAGCGGAACGCAACGTGGAGTGCCTGGATACAGCCCTTAGCCGTGGTATATTGGCCATATACCACAAACCCCCGAGGTGCCTTATCGCTATTATAAACTGGTTACCAACGTAATTAGAGCAGTAAAAAACATGTTTTGTCATACCCATGGTATACGGTCTGATATACCACAGCTGTCAGCCAATCAGCATTCAGGGCTCAATCTATACCATATTGTTTATACCCTTCTTATCTTTTCAGATGTGCAAATAGTGTTTAGAGGTACGGGCTAGGGATTGATTTGGGTCTGGGCCCTACTCTGCACCTTGCCTACTCAATCAGGGTTCTCTCCCCTCATGCAGCGGCCCCTCCCCTCCTCAGTCCCCCTCCCCACCGCAAGCCCCATGCTACTCCTCCTTGGTCATGTGACTGAGCAGACAGCAGTGCGGAATGGAAGGAATGTGATCGCATGACTGTTTACCCAACCAGCGCCGTGAGGAAGAGACCCTGCTCTCTCACACACACACACACACACACACACACACACACACACACACACACACACACACACACACACACACACACACACACACACACACACACACACACACACACACACACACACACACACACACACACACACACACACACTAGCAACAGAACAAAAACATGTAGCCTGTAGCTTGTGACTCGTTTACCACACAGACACGTCTTTTAACGGCAACATGATTATCCCTTAGATAACACAGCTGACAAACCATAATGAGCCAGACATAATAAATAAGAACAATCTAAAACAAATATATTGATGAAGTTACCGTGTGGCATTATACAATAGAAAAATGAATCCATCAAATCAACTACTTTTCTTCAAGATAGCAGTATCGTCCTGTTAAAACTAGCCGACAGTAGGCAGTGGGCACACAGCAGCAGCACCTGAGTGTTTTAACATTCAGCCCTAGCTGTAGTGTAATACTCTGGGGATCATCTGACTGGACCCATCCCTGTGATAAACGTATCACACAGCATATTGATCCAGCACTATTGATCCTGGGCTGTTTATAGCCCGGGGAGGGTGGGGGGCATCAATACTCACAACGCTCTCTCTGAAGTCCAGTTGGCACTGATATGTATTTCTAGCGAACATCAAAACTCCCCACAGCCAGTGGGAACTCCCCACAGCCAGTACTGGGAAATGGACTTGAGAGGGTCATGCAGCAGTTGTCCGTGACCATGTAAAAGGAGTAGGCCTATGTGTTGTGGTTGATTAAATAATCATCCCAAACCGATTGCAGAGATGAGGCAAATAAGTAGCTATACATCAACCAATAACCAATAACCCTTTTTAGTGCGGAGTTGGCTTAAGTGTAAAGGTTGTTTTGAGAAACTTAGAGGAATCCTAGACGTCAGCCTACAGAGATTTAGGTGCAGTCTAATTGAACAGAATGAGCTCTGCACGTATCCCAGCTGGCAGCCATCAGAGCAGGGAAAGAGGCTTCAGAGACCAGACATCTCTAACAGTGCAGGAAGATGGACGTCTTACATTCACAGGTGGATGGATCTCAACATCATGACGTACGTTACACATACAAATAAAACGTTCTGGTGCAGATCAAAAGTATACCACAGAAAAGTTGAAATGGCGCAACGGTAATAACAACAAAAAACATTACACTCCATTATATACAATATTGTTACTAGGGGGCAATTACAGTGTTACTACACACACATGATAGTATGAAGTAGAGGTCGGCCGATTAATTAGGGCCGATTTCAAGTTTTCATAACAATCGGTAATCGGCCTTTTTGGACGCCGACTATGGCCGATTACATAGCAATCCACGAGGAAACTGCGTGGCAGGCTGACCACCTGTTACGCGAGTGCAGCGTCAAAAGGACCTTGTGGCTGCAAGGAGCCAAGGTAAGTTGCTAGCTAGCATTAAACGTATCTTATAAAAAACAATCAATCTTCACATAATCACTAGTTAACTACACGTGGTTGATGATATTACTAGGTTAACTAGCTTGTCCTGCGTTGCATATAATCAATGCGGTGCCTGTTAATGTATCATCGAATCACAGCCTACTTCAACTTCGCGAAACGGGTGATGATTTAACCAAAGCGCATTTGCGAAAAAAGCACAGTCGTTGCACAAATGTACCTAACCATAAACATCAATGCCTTTCTTAAAATCAATACACAGAAGCATATTTAGTTCAAATAAATTCATGTTAGCAGGCAATATTAACTAGGAAAATTGTGTCACTTCTCTTGTGTTCAGTGCAAGCAGAGTCAGGGTATATGCAGCAGTTTGGTCCGCCTGTCTCGTTGCGAACTGTGTGAAGACCATTTCTTCCTAACAAAGACCGTAATTAATTTGCCAGAATTTTACATAATTATGACATAACATTGAAGGTTGTGCAATGTAACAGCAATATTTAGACTTAGGGATGCCACCCGTTAGATCAAATACGTAACGGTTCCGTATTTCACTGAAAGAATAATCATTTTATTTCTCTCTAAATGATAGTTTCCGGATTTGACCATATTAATGGTCAAAGGCATCAATGCCTCTGCATCGTAAGCTTCCTGACTACTCGTCTAATATTTGACAGTAATCTGGTTAAAGTCAAAGGGAAGCTCTCTGAACCACTTACAGGCAACCACCAACTTGTGCAACCACAGAAACCCTGAACCTGAAGACGACCACCACAATAAAGAGCCCAGTAGACACCAGAGGCCAGACATACAGTAAAAGTGAAAGTCTTCCTGTCTCTTCCAAGCTACTTCCCTCTGTTACTGAACAGTCCTTTATACCACCTCTGAGACTAGGATTGGTCCTCTGACACTACCAAACATGAACAGACACACTCGGCCAGCCATACAAACCAACATCTTCACTGGACAAAGATATGCAGCTCAAATTCAGCCTGGGGCCTCTTTAAATAATATGCATCCTAATTTAGCTGTGTATCTCCAGGGGGATCAAGATGCACTCACATACAAATAGATTAGGCACTAGACTTGGGCGATATGCTGTTTATACCATATACTGTTTATACCATATACTGTTTATACCATATACTGTTTATACCATATACTGGGGTATTTCGAAATACAGACGGTATGATTTTCATTGCCGTTGCTGGGGTTGCGTCCTATGCCACTGCTTATAACTATAAGTTAAGTATAACTATAAGAAATCTAAGATGTGTCAAATAAATCATATCTGGCTCAGGGCTCCAGCTATCCATTTGGTTTGCTGACTTGCTAGCTAGGTGGCTAGATGTCAAGATCCAGCTTCTTGGTTACAGCAGAGACATTCAATTCCCTCCTGGATTAAGATCACTGTTGCCTAAATTGTTAATTGTGCGTCAATAAATGTGCACCCCAGATATGACATTCGGTAATACCGTATACCCCGGTATGGTAGAGAAATGGTATGACGGTATGACAATCTGGATAGGCACACATGTAGGCATAGTCAGACACACACAAAGACACATACTACACTCATCATGCTTATAAACATGCCCTTTCCACCCCACTGGGCTGTCAGAAACACAGCAATCACACCTCAAGAACCAAGGGATTGAGATATGGGCACAATAAATAAAATAAGACGGCTTGGATTACAAGCGGATTTTTGCCAGACAAAGTTCAAATAATGCTAATGACTTTAGCCAAGCGCATAGTCATTGATGCAACAAACTTAACATAATTAGTCCATTTACAGAACAGCTCACAAAGAAATGCAATTATCTTTATTAAGCAGGACTTGTTCACAAGCATCCTCCAGGGGCTGAGTTGGGGTGCTGCAGACAGGGGCTGAGGTAGGGTGCTGCAGACAGGGGCTGTTGTAGGGTGCTGCAGACAGGGGCTGTTGTAGTGTGTGCAGACAGGGGCTGATGTAGTGTGTGCAGACAGGGGCTGAGGTGGGGTGCTGCAGACAGGGGCTGAGGTAGGGTGCTGCAGACAGGGGCTGAGGTGGGGTGCTGCAGACAGGGGCTGAGGTGGGGTGCTGCAGACAGGGGCTGAGGTAGGGTGCTGCAGACAGGGGCTGATGTAGTGTGTGCAGACAGGGGCTGATGTAGTGTGTGCAGACAGGGGCTGAGGTGGGGTGCTGCAGACAGGGGCTGAGGTAGGGTGCTGCAGACAGGGGCTGAGGTAGGGTGCTGCAGACAGGGGCTGAGGTGGGGTGCTGCAGACAGAGGCTGAGGTGGGGTGCTGCAGACAGGGGCTGAGGTAGGGTGCTGCAGACAGGGGCTGAGGTAGGGTGCTGCAGACAGGGGCTGAGGTAGGGTGCTGCAGACAGGGGCTGATGTAGTGTGTGCAGACAGGGGCTGATGTAGTGTGTGCAGACAGGGGCTGAGGTGGGGTGCTGCAGACAGGGGCTGAGGTAGGGTGCTGCAGACAGGGGCTGAGGTAGGGTGCTGCAGACAGGGGCTGAGGTGGGGTGCTGCAGACAGAGGCTGAGGTGGGGTGCTGCAGACAGGGGCTGAGGTAGGGTGCTGCAGACAGGGGATGATGTAGTGTGCTGCAGACAGGGGCTGAGGTGGGGTGCTGCAGACGGGGGCTGAGGTGGGGTGCTGCAGACAGGGGCTAAAGTGGGGTGCTGCAGACAGGGGCTGATGTAGGGTGCTGCAGACAGGGGATGATGTAGTGTGCTGCAGACAGGGGCTGATGTAGGGTGCTGCAGACAGGGGCTGATGTAGGGTGCTGCAGACAGGGGCTGATGTAGTGTGTTGCAGACAGGGGCTGAGGTGGGGTGCTGCAGCCTCAGTGGCATGTAATAGGGATGGATTGGGTGGATATAGGCCCTGTTCCAATTTAGATATCCTTCCTAACTCAACTCCTGGGGAAAAAACAGATCTATATATGATTGGATGGGTAACTAAGGTTACCTACCAACCTACTACTTTCACCAATCACAACCAGTTAATATCTGTGATTACATTGAGGAAGGAAGGAATGAAGGGGAGGGAGGCATTGAACAGGACCAATGATGAAGGACTAGGAGGGACAGAGGTCAGTCGAGCCTCAGACAGGGGTAGGAAGAGTGAGGAGGAGTCAAATTGAAGCAGGGGTCAGTGGGCTGATTAACACTGAGCATTAAATCGTTGACCATGGATGAGATAGGATGACTAGAGGGAGTCAGGATTAGAGTACAGGAGAATAGGAGACAACGCTGGGAACCATAGAGAGGACGTAGTGATGAGGGTTCAGTGAAAGCCCAGTAATTTGGTCGGTGTGCATGTGACACTCCTAGCGGGAGTACTGGGTTAGAGGGAGAGAGAGCTTGTCTAAACACACAGACACTCACTCACTCTCACAGCATTCATTTGTTCCTGATGAGTTCAGCGGAGTTGACATATTTTCATTTGATCTTTCAAATGGAAAAAACAAGCTCTTTGTTTGTGGATCTGATACAGCGACATCCCATGCACCCAAACTCTCTCCAGTCAATTCATCCCTGCCCCACTATCACCCCCTACTCCCACCCAGCAACCTCCATTCGCCAGCTCCAGTTCCCACAATACCCTCCCAACCAACCCACCACCCTTAACATTCCTCTTTCTCTCTCCAAACATACCACTCTCTCACACACACACACTCTCTCACACACACACACACACACACACACACACACACACACACACACACACACACACACACACACACACACACACACACACACACACACACACACACACACACACACACACACACACACACACACACACACAAGAAAGCTCCCACCAGTCCAGTGAAGGCTCTACAATGCTCCACTGTGGGCTGTGGGAACACACCCCAGGGTGTATGAGGGCTGAGGGAGATGTTCACACACACTACTGTGGGCCTTGTGATGAGCACATGCCACTGTTGCCTGTTCCAAACACACACACGAGCACGCACACACACAACCCCTCAAGGTAATGTACTGTAGTTTGTATCTCCAGCTTAAACCTCATTGTGACAACATGATGGATAGAATGGGTAGAAAATGCATTATCATGGAACACTGAGGTTTGTGTTCTCTAGCCTTGAAAATGTATTAGTCCAAATTACATGATCAACAACCTCTTTACCTCTTTACCCAGGTTTGTGAGCCATACTTGAAGTCTCACTTGTACATATACAGGTAGAACAGGGAAGTTACTCCATGCATCTTGATTAACAGGAAAACATTGTCTGCCCTGATACCACTATTCCTCCACGTTGTTCAAAGCAATGATCCAATATGTTTGCCTTTCCTCTAACGTGAGCTACTTCAGATAGAACAAAATCCAATCGGCCTATTTCATGTTTCTACTCCCGTGCTCCTGCACTTTTCTTTGTCGAAAATTCTGTGGCTGGTCTCTCTCGCTCAGCGCCTGCCTGCCTCGCACCCTCGCCGCCTATCGGTGGCTCCCTGGCTCTCAAATCACCGCTTCCCTTCTTCATCTGAAGGCCACCGCAATGCCTGAAAGGCAGCGACCAAGTGCATCCACTCCCAAGCCCCCAAAACACAAGGCACATGTTCGATATGACGATTCAAACATCACAAAATATAATAAGCCTTCATTTGTTTCGAGGCAAGAGCACAAACATAAATACAATTATGTGACAATTGATAAGAAACGTTTTCGTGTGTAAGGTATGAGAGCAGCTCATAAATAATTGTAATAACAGTGTTATTTAGGCATACACCTTACTAGAGGCAAACTCCTGTTGTAGCGATATGGGTTATTGCATTAGATTTATAAATCGTGACATCTGAAAAAACGTCCCACCGGCAACGCTTTTGAATTGTGAAAAATGATATTTGTGCAGAAAACCCACAGGCCACATGTTTAACGCTCATTATTTAAACCTCTTGAAACGCAACTCACATTCCTCAAACTCAACTCCACAGCACATGTCTTCAAAGAACGCTTGCCTCCACTGTAACATTAAATACGTTATAGGCAGATAATGGTTACATAGTTGCAGATGTGCAACTAACTTTGTAACCGGCAGTCCAGCATTGGGTATAAAGAGAAGCCCGACAGCGTGTGCTGGAAGACGAATAGTCCATTGAAAAAAAGTAAGAACGTTATAGCCTTTGCTAGATAGACCTACCATAGTACCGATACCTAGACTGAACAGTTAGATACAACCACTGCAACGAGTAAGCTGCCAAATGTGTTCACTAACCAATCTCTTCTTATCGCACCTGCATGTTCTGAAAAATAACTATAATATAATACATTGCTAACTTGAAAGGCATGCGCAAGTCAATAACAGTGCTATTAAGCTAAGCGACTTACCTTGAACGGATGGTCCACAGAAGCCCAACGAAAGTAGATAGAAAACCCAGATAGCCTCCACCGCCATGTAAAGCATTGATTTCCAGCAGAGGGGTAAAGCAGCGTGCGGGTCTCTACAGCCAGCTATACCGCTAGCAACATGCATATAATGGAATCCGCAATTAGATCCTCTCTGAAATAGACTATTAGTTGGCTATTAGTTAATGTATTTCCCTTTGGCATAGTACCCTGCTTTCACTCAGAACATGGTTGCATTTAGTGGGGAGAGAGCCGTCGTGTCTCTCGGCGCTTCATCGCCATGTTGTGAGCGAATGTAAGTGTGTTGGCTGCTCCACACACACACACTCGTACACACACACACGCACGGACGTATGCACGTATACACACACACTCCCTCAAACACACTGGCAAGTCCCGCTTTAGGTGTCTCCTGGAGTCACCTGAAACGCTGCCAATAATTTCACACACCCCCTATCTTTGTTGTTGAGCTCTACGCTTGTGAATAGACTGCTGTGTGCCGCAGCCGTGCCTATATAGCCGGCAAAAAAATAGAATCAATCTCGCTGTATTGGGCTCCCGAATGGCGTCTAAAGAACTGCCTTTAAGTGCAAGAGGCGTCACTACAGTCACTGGGTCGAATCCAGGCTGTATCACATCCGGCCGTGATTGGGAGTCCCATAGGGCGGCGCACAGTTGGCCCAGCGTCGTCCGCGTTTGGCCGGGGTAGGCCATCATTGTAAATAAGAATTTGTTCTGCCTAGTTAAATAAAGGTTAAATAAATAATAAAACTACAATTCTGCAGTTTCATATGGAAGACACAGCTTGGGCAGCTGAGTCAACTGGCGTTTAAAACAGAAGAGGGGGCCAGCGGCGATTTTAGCATGTAAATGTTGGTGGGGCAAACAAAAACTATATAATAGGGATGCAAGCCAGCAAAGCCACTACACAACACAAAACTAAACAGTACATTAATTGCACTATAGCGGTGACAAACGGTGCCCACAAACTGTTAGGGCCTACATAAAGCTGTCCCAACAGCAGTCCCAACACCTTACCACTGCTACACCTGGCTATCAGCGGAGCCTTGTCTAGCAGCGAAACAGTTCATTCAGATTCATTTACTGCCTTTAAAAAAACTTAGCTGATATGGCTGACTTGCTTAATTAAACAAATGTGGTTTCTACTGACAATTGAGATGTACAAACTATGGCATAAGGGGACAACAAGGGGATAAGAGGCAATCCGTAATTTCGATTAAGACATTAATGAGCAAACTAGGACGTCAATATATCTATTTGTTCAGCACTTTTGAAATGTACAACAACAGAATTCAGAAAAGGGCCATTCTTACAGTGTTCTCCCGGTACACCAAGTCAGAACCGTAGTATAAATAAAGGGGGCATATGTGTGACAATGAAAGCTTTTACAATATTCTATGATTACATTTCTCTAAAACAGGAAATAGGCTACATGTGCACCACCAAGTCAGAACAGTAGGTGAAATTAAGAGGAGAAAATAGACCAAATTATTAGGGTGAGGCACATGGGCTACTAACAGCTTACTACACAACATACACTTAGTATTACTTTCTTAGCTAAGGAATACATATCTCCCTGGCATATTACATCACTTATGCAGCAGCATACAATACACTTTTGTACTCACCATGTTGTGCTGTGCTCACTTGAACAGGAAGGTGGTGCAGCAGTCCTTCGTGGGCACATTTTGTCACATTTTGAACTCACTGAAGTCAGATTTCCCAGTTCTGAGTTAACAGTTGTTTTGAGCGCGGCAGAAATCATGCTGGATTGACAGCATGGCCAATGTTGAATGTTCATTATTATACATGTGGAAAAGAGACCCTTAAACCCAGAATTGGGACCACACACCCACTCCACTGAATAGCAGGCTAGTGATTGCTCTGCAATGCTTGCAGTTAGCAACTGATTCCTTCCAAACCACTCATTGTTGAATTTGCGATTTCCAACTTGTTGTGTAATGTTTATGTCCAATGGCCAATGAGCACTTATATATTTTATCTATAATTTATCTTCATATGACAAAGATTAAAAAGGATTTCCATTAGATTGTCAACTTGATTAATGATGATGACTGCTAGCTAAGATTTTGAAAGTATGATGTTGACATTATCAGTCCAATCAAGCTACTGTAGATGTAACGTGATTTGACATCATATTTATCTATGGCCAATGACATTGAGCCTTCTTGGATGGGCACTTCTAATGTAACTCTATGGCAGCACCCAAGGAGCTTGAATTTTCAGGCTCTACCCTTGGATTTGGCAGTGACGTAGTGTCCCCATGAGTGACAGAACACTAAGCCAATCACGGCGCAACTAGAGAACATTACCAACCCCTACGCTGTGTATTTTCCGCTGACTGCCCCACCACCACAGAAAGCACTGAGCTAGGCTGCCCCACCTGCCCTGAATGACGGGTCGCCACTGGTGGTGTCCAAGGTTGGGTGCACCTGCCATGTGTTCAAGATGCACACGTGGCACTCATACAGCCTACAGCAAAACAAGATTTCTCCCAGATAGCTATTCATATCACACATCATTATGATAGCCAACAGAATACATGCTCCCTAGTTGCTCCATGGTTTAGCCAGTACCCTTAAAGCAGTTGAAAAGACAGATCATTTTTTATCTCAATTCTCAGGGCATGCAGCCTCACCCTCTCCCCTATCCAGAGGGCTGAGAGAGAGCGGGAGAGAAGAGAGAGGATGGTAGAGAAAGGGTCAAGATGAGGACCAGGGATTGAACATCTGACTGCATACCAATCACCCATCTAGTCACCGCCTGGCATGGCCTGCCCTGCCCTGCCCTGCCCTGCTCTGCCCTGCCCTGCCCTGCACCATGTGTTAAGGGACCCGCCATTGGTTTTCACATGATAACACATAGCAGGAGCCAGCTGGACCCCAGCCGTCTGAGAAAGAGAGGAGACAATAACATGCTGTGGCATACCCAGCAGCCCCATGTGCCGTTTCCGCTCTGCAGCCAGGGGAATAGTAAAGCCTACAGGAGGAGATGGGTTGGAGAAATGTGGCTGAGGGATTAGTGCCTGCACAGACACTTTACATTGCAGACCCTTGTTTCCAGGGATCTGACGGGTCGATCTGAGTCCATCCTGTTATTGTGGTGAATAGGTAAGAAGAACTCCCATCTCCTGTTCAATGCCTCGCCAATGTACAATGCACTCTGTCTATGCCTGGTGTTGAAATGCGTCCCGTGTGATTGGATTATGGCCACATTCAGAAAGATTGGTGTTTTGGGCCAGGTGGGATGAATTTCAATACCATGTGCGGACACAAATCCTGTGATTGTGTTGTTATTTGTATAATTTGTTATTGGATTAGAAACCTTCCTTTTGAGTGTAATACCAGATGTGGTTGGGACTTGAGTGCTTGTGGTCTGACAACGCTTTCTCTCCTTTCACCAGCCGTCATAAAATACTGAGTGCATTGGTTACTTGAATACAGGAACAGCTGTCCGTAAGAGGTAGTACAGTATATAGTATGACCCCTGCAATTAAAACTCTCCATCAACATGCAAAGTTCAGTAGGCTGCATTCTGAAAGTGATTACTTACCCAAGAGGAATATGTTCCTACTTTAACCAAAACATAAATGAATGAAGTCTTTATAAACCATTTATAAGCTGGTTTGCTAATGACTTTAGAAATGCCTTATTAAAGTTGCTTGTTAAAAGTGTGATCTCAAACAGTACTGAGAAAGAAAAAGAGACAGAGCGGACAACTTCTATGTGTGTGACATGTGACATGTAACATGGCAGGAGCAGAGGCTGCAATGTTGCAGTTTTAAAGCCAGTCTGCTGCAGTTCTACACAGTCTGCCATGGGGTCTGCTGCAGTTCTACACAGTTTGCCATGGTAGAAACAAAGTCGCAGTGCTCCAGACATGCATGTTTACAAAGTGATGAGATGTGATTTGTCCTACTAGTGCCACAGAGCTAGTTAACAACAGAAGAGACGTGGTCCTGAGCAACTCTACTCTGATCTTAATTCACTCTATTCCCCCAAAACCACAAACCGACAGAACCTGCCAGAACAACAACAAGATTACCCCATCTGTGATTTGTTAACACTACAGAAACAAGCCTCGTAATAAACCATGTTCAGATGGAACGCATTTTGAGATCTGTGGCGCTGTGATTCTACACTGGTCTCTCTCATTACCACATCAAAGGTTATTTTTGTCAAAGGATAATACAATACAGATATAGGATCTTAATTTGAGCCAGTTTTCTATAGCAAGAAAATAAAATCTGCAACAACAGGAAATTTGAATTATTATGTGGATTATAATCAATGGACATTTTGTAGGGGTTGATACATTTTTTGTAAGGTAAAATCAAGTCTGAAATTTCAAAGTGGAAACTTCAGACGCCTTTTTTAAACTAAAATACACTACAGGTTTTCATTTGCTGGAAAGTCAACAGGGTGATCAAATTAAGATCCTACATCTGCTCCAGGAACTATGGGCTGCTATTTTAACTCTGGGCCTCCTTTCTCTTCACAACGAAAACAAGTCAGAGAGAGCGAGCCAAGAGAGCTAAAGATAGGGCAAGCTTATTGCAGACAAATTATTTACACACTTTGAGGTTCCACTTAATGAGGCCAATTAGGATAGTAAAGTTGTCAGGCTTCAGTGAACAGAGAAAGTAGTTTTTATTTTGGCAATGAACCCAACGTTTGTGTTTGTGTGTGAACAAATTAGATTTTTCCTTCTTCTCCTAGGGCCTTTTAAAATGAGATTGGTTGTGTGTGGGACTTTACATCTTGGACAATGGATGGCAGTAGTAGACAGGATTACTATGCTCAGAGGAGAGGCTGAGGCAGAGCGATTGTAAAACCAAATAGGCCCAAAACCTGTCCTGTTTCGCTGTATACTTTTAATGGTTGCCAAAAAGGCCATGCAAATTAGTTGAGATAAGCATCCATTTTCTTCTCTTGCCTCCCCTCCCAGCCACCTGTACGGTCCCATATCTCTCCTGGCCTCTATCTCTGGCTGTGGTTCCTGCCCTGGCCTTTGTGCTCTGTAGAGGTCACAGTGTTCTTAAAGTGCCGAGGTGTTTGTATTTTGGTCGTGCTGACTGCAGTAGCCTCCACAGTGGCTGAGTTTCATCCCCCCCAAGGTGTACTTACCTATCTGTCTGACAGGCAGCAGCAGGGCTGCTCTACAGTAAGGAGAGGAGAAGACACAGACAGAGCACTGCCCTCTGGTGGAAAAGGGTATGTTACATCAGACAAACATACCATGAGTTATGTCAACAAAGAACATGCTACAGGGGACGAGAAAATACCAAAATAAGTATATTATGTGTTTCTTTTTTCATTTACACGTCAGATGATGCAATTAGTGCGCAATTCAAACAACAAAGGTGGTTTGGGTGAAATTAATAGTTTTTTACTACCTCTTTTTCTTCTCAGAACAGCCATTCAACCAACACTAGTGTAATCATTTGGGGAGCAAACTGTGCATTATGGAGAAGTTCATGGTCCATGTTTGCATATGTAAAGTAGGTGAGTGTGTGTGATTGGCCGGCTTGGTGTTATCCCACCCCGTTCCGCTGGAGGGGTGCCGAGTGCATGCTTGGCGAGGAGGAAGGGGTCTCCATAGAAACCAAGACTAAGGGTGACTGGGCAAATGGTTTGCTTTAGTAGTACAATACCACCGGGGTCTCACTGGCAGCATGCCCAACCCTGGAGCACTGAGGGGGGAACAGGGTGGGAGGAGGACATTCATATTCAGAGTTTAACAAGGCAAACATGTACAGTGGGGCAAACACACACACACACACACACACACACACACACACACACACACACACACACACACACACACACACACACACACACACACACTACTATTCAATGAGGTACCAGGGTGTGTGTGTTTGTTCATGATGTAATGCCTCCCTCTTTTCATTATTCTGAGCACATCCTGGGTTATGATCTCATGGGCAAAGGCACAAAAGCCCAGCCTTCTGCCCACTCCTACCAATCTGCCTACAGAGGGAGAGGTGAGGGGTGAAGAGAGGGAGGGAGGGAGCAGAGAAGGGAGGAGAGAAAACATTAACTCTGTCCTCTATCTTCTTTTCTGGGCCGTGGAACATACAGTCGGCACAGCCCCCCCGACCCCCCCCTTACCATTCTCTCTCTCACTTTCTCTCTCCACTAGAGGGAATCCACCCACTAGTAGCACCATTCACCATCTCATCATCAAGTCCTCATTTCATACAGTATGTGCCCTCTGTCTAGGGGAAGATATATCAAGTAATCAACCAGACAAAGAAAAGGCTCATTGTGCCTCATCAATGCAGTGTTGGCCAAGCTGATGAGGCAAGCTGACTTTCCCATCCTAATCTCCTCTGCTGAGAGGGGCAAAGAGAGGGGAAGCCAGGGAGGAGGAGTGGAGGGGAAGCAGGGTGGGCAGAATCCCTCTGAACACAGGCTATAACCAATATTCTGTGAAGGAAGCTGTTTGTATCCTAATTAGCTTAAAAGTAGATTTAAAATCTCAGTAAAAGGCTGTGGGGCTCGGTCCTGCTCTGGGAAGGAAAGCTCGGTCCTGCTCTGGGAAGGAAAGCTCGGTCCTGCTCTGGGAAAGAAAGCTCGGTCCTGCTCTGGGAAAGAAAGCTCATTCCTGCTCTGCTAACATGTCGTTGTCTCAAGTGTCCCATCAATGGGGGCCTTGTTAGCTGTGGGAGAGAGAGCCCCCACCACCAGCCAACCCTTATCTGTGTTTTGGCTTTCTATTGAAGGTGCATGTTATTAGAGATGGTTTTAATAAGCACTGTCGAGACTGGACCTGCCGCTGGTGAATATTCATGGAGTACAGAGAGAGGGTCAGATAGGAAGGAGTAAGGACGGGGGAGATGGGGAGAGAGGGGGGGGGGGGGGGGGGGAGGGATGGAGGGGGAGAGAAAAGTGGAAGAGTTGCAGGAGTCTTAAGAATGGAAGCAGGGAGCTCCTGAAAGCCTGTTCAGAACATTTCACATTACCATCTGTGAGTCTCTGATGGAGATTATGTGTAGCATGGAATATGTTCATGCTACACGTACGTAAAGAGAATGCAGCTGATATCTGTACATTCTCTGCTGTCAGGGAGGCAAGAAGGATCTCTCCCAGAGATGTGCTGACCCCTAGTCGACCCCTGTTACATCTGAAAAGCTTCAGAGCCATTCCAACATAGAGATCTTATAAACTGAAAACAGACATTTCCTTTGGCTGGGAAGATTTGGGGGAATGATTCAAATGACATCACCCATTTGAGACTATACACTCTTATATAAAAGGGCTCCAAAAGGGTTATTTGGCTGTCCCCATAGGAGAACCCTTTTTGGTTCCAGGTAGAACCCTTTGGGGTTTCATGTAGAACCCTCTGTGTAAAGGGTTCCCCTATGGGCACAGCTGAAGAACCCTTTTAGGTTTAGATCGCACCCTTTTTTCTGTGAGTGTAGTAGCTCATCTCAATTATGGTGAAATTTCCAAATACTATGTGGCTTTTCTAAATATGCCCTGTTTATCCTCAACGCTCCAAAGCGTATGCATCCACTGCGTTAGTTGGTGATGGACAGATACTGTCAGAGTGAAAAGAATGCTTCAGAAAAAGATGATCATTATAGAGGGAAAAACCCTGTTTCATGAAGGCCAACTATTCCACAGAGGAGAGAAATGTATTGATCATTTAGTCGTCTACTTCAGATCAATAGGAGGCTGAGGGGCCAGGGTTTTTGGGGGGAGGTTTGTGATGCCCAGCGGTGCCTCTCTCTCTCGCAGGCCACTCTCCCCCATCTCACACCTGTCTCTAGTGAGGACAAGTGGACAGATGCCTACCTGCAGCCCTGTGGACAGGCATACAGGGGCCTTTGAATACTAATTGGCTTGTTTATTCATTTTCCAGAGCTCTCTCTCTCTCTGATACTGTAAGTTTGTCACAGGCTAAATTGTATAGTATGTGATGTGTGTCATGCGTTTTGAGAAGAGGAGACTAGACAATGACTGTAATGTGTCTCCTTGGGCAAGCAGATGCCAGCCGTGCTATTTTTAAGGATTTCATCACTGAGAATTATTGCCATTACTTCTCAATGTGACACATCAGGAAGATGAAATAGTCCTTGTGGTTTTATAATATGAGTATTATCAGCTTTTTTGTTGTTGCTAGATGTGTC
Organism: Salvelinus alpinus; assembly: GCF_045679555.1. Taxonomy (NCBI): domain Eukaryota; kingdom Metazoa; phylum Chordata; class Actinopteri; order Salmoniformes; family Salmonidae; genus Salvelinus; species Salvelinus alpinus. The sequence goes on from NC_092090.1 coordinate 34,198,889, forward strand.
AACTGCCCTCAGAACACTTATCTGTTTCATTGGAGAGGGGAGGTGTGATGCCAAATGGCCTTCTTGTAGAGAAAACAGTGTGCAGGGCAATCTTTCCTCTCCCTGAAGCTGTATGTGTGTGTGTGTGTGTGTGTGTGTGTGTGTGTGTGTGTGTGTGTGTTGTATGTGTGCGTTGTATGTGTGTATGTGTGTGTGTGTGTGTGTGTGTGTGTGTGTGTGTGTGTGTGTGTGTGTGTGTGTGTGTGTGTGTGTGTGTGTGTGTGTGTGTGTGTGTGTGAGAGAGGGGGGGGGGAGAGAAAGAGAGAGAGAGGGGAGAGAGAGAGAGAGATTGAGAGAGAGAGAAAGAGAGAGAGGGAGAGAGAGGGAGAGAGAGAGAGTGTGTGAGTGCGAGTGCGTGTGCGTGTGCGTGTTTGTAGATAGGCTGGTCTGTGGCATCTTACTTACTGTATTGGCCTCCAAGCCAGAGGCTGGGGGTTTACATGACTGGCAGCCTGAGAGCAGCTATGCATGCTGTACACATACCAAGTGCCTTCTCAAGGGTTATGTGGGTGCTGTGTGTGTGTGTGTGTGTGTGTGCGTGTGGAGTGTTTTTGAACTCACATGTACTGGGTGCATGTTAGTGGAGGCTGCTGAAGGAAGGACGGCTCATAATAATGGCTGGAATGGAGTAAATATTTTGGATACCATTCCATTCAGTCCATTCCAGCCATTATACTCCACTCCAGCCATTATTATGCGCTGTCTTCCCCTCAGCAGCCTCCACTGGTGCATGTGCAAACATGGTGTCTCTGTATGTGGATGTTAGTTTTGCATATACCTGCGTATACTTTGAGTGTGAGTGTGAGTGTGAGTGTGAGTGTATGTGTGTGTGTGTGTGTGTGTGTATGTGTGCGTGAGAGAGAAAGTGAGAGTAGATGAACGAGAGAGAGCGAGAGAGAAAGAGTGTGAGAGAGTGAGTGAGTGAGTGAGAGAGATAGAGAGAAAGATGGAAAGTGAGAGAGAGAGAGATACCCAGGAGAGTGAGCATACTCTCTGAGTGCCTGTCTCTCGCTCTCGCTCTCTCTCTCTCTGTGTGTGTGTGTGTGTGTGTGTGTGTGTGTGTGTGTGTGTGTGTGTGTGTGTGTGTGTGTGTGTGTGTGTGTGTGTGAAGATAGAGACCACACTCTGAACTACAAGTAGAAACCCACAGCTCTGGAAAAAAAGGTGACTTACACAAACAGAGAAATAGGCACAGCAGCTATACATAGGTTAACCACGACAAGCCAAAAGCCATTTTCTTGAAGCACTCCATCTAAAATAGCACAGGAAAATGAACAAACCCAGAGTCACCCAAGTAGATTCAGCAGCAGCAGTAGCATACTGAACGACCTCGCTCACACTCTTTCACAGCTTCAGAAAAAGTGCCCCCTAAAGGTCATTGAACAGAAGTGCTACTGCAGGATTCCTGTGTTCTCCTTCTTTGTTGTGATGACTCCCAAACCCTTCCTCTCAGCATGGGGCTCTTGGCATCCTCCAGCCTGTTGGTTTCAAAGCAAGGCCCCTGCCTGCCAACACAAGAATCAGGTTACTACAGGGCTTTAGTTATGCAGAATAAAAGCCAAGTAGTGGAAATCAAATTACAATTTAACAACGTATCATGCAGTGCACTGCAAGGTTAAGCTCCTTAGCCTGTTGATACAGGAATCACCAGATGTCCATACATGCTGCTGTACGAGCACTTTCAAATAATGACCATGCAAGTTTCACCTGGATTCATGTTAGAATGGACTCAGGATTTAACCTCCAGGAAAGCACAGTAAACTTACAATGCAAACAAGGTACCCTCTCTAGATGCTCCGTAGGGACTTGACTCTCTCTCATGCTGTGTCTGGGACAGGCAGAGCCCAGTCAGTCCAGGGTTCTAGATATAGCTGTACTTTTTAAAACTTTGTATCACTAACATCCCGGTCAGCCATGCGTCAGGTCTAACCTTAGCTTATGTCACCAGCTCTGATGAACACAGACTCATTGTCCCTGTCTCACCGGCTAACCTTCAGCCCCCACCACCCAGCCAGCCACAATAATGAAATACACAGGGCCATATGAGTTTGGAGACACCGGTGGAAATAAATCACAGGCTGGCCTTAGAGAGAGGAGCTAAATGACTGACGGCCTCTGTCCTTACGTGAACTGAACTTCAGCGGCTAGGCTAGGCTAGGCTATACTGTCTTGTCTGTTTGATATTTCAATGTTATTCTTCTTTTTTTCATCTTTGTGAAAATGTAAGTGGCTGGAAGAATCCTGATAAGGTTTTAAAAGAGAGACATGTGGTGAGCAAACATGAGGGGTTTATCTCAGCGATGGAAAAGACTAGAAGTAAATATAGTGACTCATACACTATAAATATTATTATATGTCGAAGAATATTTAAAAAATCACACATTTTATGGTAGATTTCTTCAATTGTGTCCCCAGACTTGATTTGATTTTTAGTAAGGATCTCTTTTAGCCCAAGGGCTAGTGTTCCAAGAGTCCAAGACTCAAGTACGTATTCATCACATGCAAATATATGCATATTTTAACTTTGTGAAAGAATCACTGATTGGGCACCATTATATGTATGAATGATTAATGTTGTGGATATGAGTAATTGAACATAGGGACAATTGGATCTGTAGCTGCAAAGGCCAGGAGAGGCTCTATGGTCAATACATCCAATTTGTCATGCTAAGCTATTTGAGGACAACAAAGGAAGGGCTATACCAGACAGTGCATTTTGGGTATGCCAGTCATTATTGTTGGAATAGATGTGTAGAATGTTTAACTAGTGTTGAACATAAAGGTTAAGGTTTACTGTAAACAAGAGAAGCACAGTGAAAAGGTCTGCATGCTAAATTCATCCATCATAAAGCATTACAACATAAATGTCATATTACTCTGCAATATGAGGAACATTCATAGGATGAGTATGTCAAGGGGATAGATAGATGATACTGTAACTCCAATCAGTAAAGCGGTGCTCAACTGAACCCCCTAGCTGGCCAACCAGAAACAAACCCATATCAACACTGCCATCTGCTGGCTAACATCCCCTCCTGTTTTGTACATTATTGATAGAAGACATTAATAAACAGTAAACAATGTTAGTCCTGCCCATAAACCCCATGACCCCTATCAAACAGTATAAATGAGACCCCTGACAGACCGTAATTGCTGACCATAATTTCTACATGTGAATATCAAACATTAAGTGAAAGATTTTATGCCAATAATTAACCAAAATACATACTACTAGATACTTATTGAATAATAATCCTGTATTTGATTAATTTCATAAACTTTCATTTGGTGATCATTATGAGTGAAATGATCGAAGCGCACCAGTAACACCAGAATAGGTCACAGATTACTTCGCTTTCTCTGTAGACAGCGGGCTATTAACTTCAGCACCGTGGAGAGCAGCCGCCATGGAACGAGGGACACATAGCGATTGGATAATAATGTTAAGACGCAGATATCGCGAGTAGAGAGCAGTGTGCCTATTGGTCAGGACTGACGGGACAGCAGATTTACTGACAATGATAGGACAGCTACGGCATTGGAGATACATTACTTCCACGACCTCGTATAAAAAGTTAAATAACAGTGATTTACTCTACTTTATCTCTTCATTATCAAGCTTTGTCATTCCTTATATTCGATGAGGTGGAACTGATAGCATGCAGCCGAGGGACAGGACATTGTAAATAGCAACAGTGCGCTCAGGACAGGAGGTAAGCAGATTATGTTTCCAATGGAAGTCCGTAATTCCTTTAGGGTCAGTTGATCCCTATCAGGATAGCACTAACTTCAAAGATAGCGGGTTGACTTGAAGCGAGTACCGGTAGTATATGGGTCTATTCAGCGAATTCAAATAAAAACACCACGAATGTTAGGCCATGAAGACTCTGGCTGCTTTATTGAGTCTCCACTTTTACTCGCGCACCCGAAGGATCCCAGTTCTTAAACCCTGAAGAGCCACCATTGAGCCGATGCCACCAACACATCTCTGCGTGTGTGTCAGCAAATCTCTTCAATCGAATGTGACAAGTGACAACGTTGAGATTATAGATCTTGAAAACACTGCTTAGGATAAATAGCATAGCTACAGTATGTCACAAGTGGTGTCACACATAAACTGCACACTGGCATAATTGATCCATCTCTTTCTGTCAGTAGTCTTTGTTCAATTATTATGTTCGGCCTACTAATATAAGGTGCAAATACATTTCACCTGTGAGTGAGAAAGCTGATGTTTAGGGTTGTTACTGAGTTTTAGAATGACTGCATTTACAAAGCTACACTTTCTTTATTTGTAGGTTCAAAAGATTGAGGACCAAAACAATCTGAACAACAAAACCAACAGTCATGGCTGGTAAGGATTTGCATGAATTGAAATTGACACACAGTATGTATATGTTTTGGTACATGATCATGGTGTTCTATGAAAGTCATTTACTGTATTGTTTGGCTAGTCTCTGATCAACCAATCATACAGACACTAGTATCTAGCCTAGCATGACACACCTGCCAATGCCACTAATGTATGATTGCCATTTCTCCAGCAGAGAATAACTTCCCTCCAATACCGGGGTTCATCCCCCTGCAGCCATGTTTCTACCAGGACTTTGATGAGGAGATCCCTGAACAGCATCGCACCATGTGCAAGAGACTCTACCACCTGTGGATCTGTGAGTGCCCACTGCCCACTACCCACTACCCACTACCCACAGCCCACTACCCACAGCCCACTACCCACAGCCCATACTAGAACAACTCTAGTCAGCCACTCTGTCATAGAGTCCACATATTTAGGGGTTATGATCTCTTATTGCACTGTTATACTTCAAATCAAATCAAATCAAGTTTATTTTATATAGCCCTTCGTACATCAGCTAATATCTCGAAGTGCTGTACAGACACCCAGCCTAAAACCCCAAACAGCAAGCAATGCAGGTGTAGAAGCACGGTGGCTAGGAAAAACTCCCTAGAAAGGCCAAAACCTAGGAAGAAACCTAGAGAGGAACCAGGCTATGAGGGGTGGCCAGTCCTCTTCTGGCTGTGCTGGGTGGAGATTATAACAGAGCTATGCCAAGATGTTCAAAATGTTCATAAGTGACAAGCATGGTCAAATAATAATCATGAATAATTTTCAGTTGGCTTTTCATAGCCGATCATCAAGAGTTGAAAATAGCAGGTCCGGGACAGGTGGCGGTTCCATAACCGCAGGCAGAACAGCTGAAACTGGAATAGCAGCAAGGCCAGGTGGACTGGGGACAGCAAGGAGCCATCACGCCCGGCAGCCCCGTCGCACGTTCCCAGGGCTCAGGTCCTCCGAGAGAGAGAAAGAGAGAGAGAAGGAGAGAATTAGAGAGAGCCAAGATTTTCAAAATGTTCATAAATGACAAGCATGGTCAAATAATAATCAGGAATAAATGTCAGTTGGCTTTTCATAGCCGATCATTAAGAATTGAAAACAGCAGGTCTGGGACAGGTAGGGGTTCCATAACCGCAGGCAGAACAGTTGAAACTGGAATAGCAGCAGGGCCAGGCGGACTGGGGACAGCAAGGAGTCATCATGCCCGGTAGTCCTGACGTATGGTCCTAGGGCTCCGGTCCTCCGAGAGAGAGAAAGAAAGAGAGAAGGAGAGAATTAGAGAGAGCCAAGATTTTCAAAATGTTCATAAATGACAAGCATGGTCAAATAATAATCAGGAATAAAAGTCAGTTGGCTTTTCATAGCCGATCATTAAGAGTTGAACAGGTAGGGGTTCCATAACAGCAGGCAGAACAGTTGAAACTGGAACAGCAGCAAGGCCAGGTGGACTGGGGACAGCAAGGAGTCATCATGCCCGGTTTGCCGTGACGTATGGTCCTAGGGCTCAGGTTCTCCGAGAGAGAGAAAGAAAGAGAGAACGAGAGAATTAGAGAGAGCATACTTAAATTCACACAGGACACTGGATAAGATAGGAGAAGTACTCCAGGTATAACCAACTGACCCTAGCCCCCCGACACATAAACTACTGCAGCATAAATACTGGAGGCTGAGACAGGAGGGGTCAGGAGACACTGTGGCCCCATCCGATGATACCCCCGGACAGGGCCAAACAGGAAGGATATAACCCCACCCACTCTGCCAAAGCACAGCCCCCACACCACTAGAGGGATATCTTCAACCACCAACTTACAATCCTGAGACAAGGCCGAGTATAGCCCACAAAGATCTCCACCACAGCACAAACCAAGGGGGGGGCGCCAACCCAGACAGGAAGATCACGTCAGTAACTCAACCCACTCAAGTGACGCACCCCTCCTAGGGACGGCATGAAAGAGCACCAGTAAGCCAGTGACTCAGCCCCTGTAATAGGGTTAGGGGCAGATAATCCCAGTGGAGAGAGGGGAACCGGCCAGGCAGAGACAGCAAGGGCGGTTCGTTGCTCCAGAGCCTTTCCGTTCACCTTCACACTCCTGGGCCAGACTACACTCAATCATATGACCTACTGAAGAGATAAGTCTTCAGTAAAGACTTAAAGGTTGAGACCGAGTCTGCGTCTCTCACATGGGTAGGCAGACTATTCCATAAAAATGGAGATCTATAGGAGAAAGCCCTGCCTCCCGCTGTTTGCTTAGAAATTCTAGGGACAATTAGGAGGCCTGCGTCTTGTGACCGTAGCGTACGTGTAGGTATGTACGGCAGGACCAACTCGGAAAGATAGGTAGGAGCAAGCCCATGTAACGCTTTATAGGTTAACAGTAAAACCTTGAAATCAGCCCTTGCCTTAACAGGAAGCCAGTGTAGGGAGGCTAGCACTGGAGTAATATGATCAAATTTCTTGGTTCTAGTCAGGATTCTAGCAGCCGTATTTAGCACTAACTGAAGTTTATTTAGTGCTTTATCCGGGTAGCCGGAAAGTAGAGCATTGCAGTAGTCTAACCTAGAAGTAACAAATGCATGGATTAATTTTTCTGCATCATTTTTGGACAGAAAATTTCAGATTTTTGCAATGTTACGTAGATGGAAAAAAGCTGTCCTTGAAACAGTCTTGATATGTTCGTCAAAAGAGAGATCAGGGTCAAGAGTAACGCCGAGGTCCTTCACAGTTTTATTTGAGACGACTTTACAACCATCAAGATTAATTGTCAGATTTAACAGAAGATCTCTTTGTTTCTTGGGACCTAGAACAAGCATCTCTGTTTTGTCCGAGTTTAAAAGTAGAAAGTTTGCAGCCATCCACTTCCTTATGTCTGAAACACAGGCTTCTAGCGAGGGCAATTTTGAGGCTTCACCATGTTTCATTGAAATGTACAGCTGTGTGTCATCCGCATAGCAGTGAAAGTTAACATTATGTTTTCGAATAACATCCCCAAGAGGTAAAATATATAGTGAAAACAATAGTGGTCCTAAAACGGAACCTTGAGGAACACCGAAATGTACAGTTGATTTGTCAGAGGACAAACCATTCACAGAGACAAACTGATATCTTTCCGACAGGTAAGATCTAAACCAGGCCAGAACTTGTCCGTGTAGACCAATTTGGGTTTCCAGTCTCTCCAAAAGAATGTGGTGATCGATGGTGTCAAAGGCAGCACTAAGGTCTAGTAGCACGAGGACAGATGCAGAGCCTCGGTCTGACGCCATTAAAAGGTAATTTACCACCTTCACAAGTGCAGTCTCAGTGCTATGATGGGGTCTAAAACCAGACTGAAGCATTTCGTATACATTGTTTGTCTTCAGGAAGGCAGTGAGTTGCTCCGCAACAGCTTTTTCTAAAATTTTTGAGAGGAATGGAAGATTCGATATAGGCCGATAGTTTTTTATATTTTCCGGGTCAAGGTTTGGCTTTTTCAAGAGAGGCTTTATTACTGCCACTTTTAGTGAGTTTGGTACACATCCGGTGGATAGAGAGCCGTTTATTATGTTCAACATATGAGGGCCAAGCACAGGAAGCAGCTCTTTCAGTAGTTTAGTAGGAATAGGATTCAGTATGCAGCTAGAAGGTTTAGAGGCCATGATTATTTTCATCATTGTGTCAAGAGATATAGTACTAAAACACTTGAGTGTCTCCCTTGATCCTAGGTCCTGTCAGAGTTGTGCAGACTCAGGACAATTGAGCTTTGGAGGAATACGCAGATTTAAAGAGGAGTCCATAATTTGCTTTCTAATGATCATGATCTTTTCCTCAAAGAAGTTCATGAATTTATTACTGCTGAAGTGAAAGCCATCCTCTCTTGGGGAATGCTGCTTTTTAGTTAGCTTTGCAACAGTATCAAAAAGAAATTTTGGATTGTTCTTATTTTCCTCAATTAAGTTGGAAAAGTAGGATGATCGAGCAGCAGTGAGGGCTCTTCGGTACTGCACGGTACTGTCTTTCCAAGCTAGTCGGAAGACTTCCAGTTTGGTGTGGCGCCATTTCCGTTCCAATTTTCTGGAAGCTTGCTTCAAAGCTTGGGTATTTTCTGTATACCAGGGAGCTAGTTTCTTATGACAAATGTTTTTCGTTTTTAGGGGTGCAACTGCATCTAGGGTATTGCGCAAGGTTAAATTGAGTTCCTCAGTTAGGTGGTTAACTGATTTTTGTCCTCTGACGTCCTTGGGTAGGCAGAAGGAGTCTGGAAGGGCATCAAGGAATTTTTGTGTTGTCTGAGAATTTATAGCACGACTTTTGATGCTCCTTGGTTGGGGTCTGAGCAGATTATTTGTTGCGATTGCAAACGTAATAAAATGGTGGTCCGACAGTCCAGGATTATGAGGAAAAACATTAAGATCTACAACATTTATTCCATGGGACAAAACTAAGTCCAGAGTATGACTGTGGCAGTGAGTAGGTCCAGAGACATGTTGGACAAAACCCACTGAGTCGATGATGGCTCCGAAATACTTTTGGAGTGGGTCTGTGGACTTCTCCATATGAATATTAAAATCACCAAAAATTTGAATATGATCTGCTATGACTACAAGGTCTGATAGGAATTCAGGGAACTCAGAGAGGAACGCTGTATATGGCCCAGGAGGCCTATAAACAGTGGCTATAAAAAGTGATTGAGTAGGCTGCATAGATTTCATGACTAGAAGCTCAAAAGACGAAAACGTCATTTTTTTTTTTGTAAATTGAAATTTGCTATCGTAAATGTTAGCAACACCTCCGCCTTTGCGGGATGCACGGGGGATATGGTCACTAGTGTAACCAGGAGGTGAGGCCTCATTTAACACAGTAAATTCATCAGGCTTAAGCCATGTTTCAGTCAGGCCAATCACATCAAGATTATGATCAGTGATTAGTTCATTGACTATAACTGCCTTTGAAGTGAGGGATCTAACATTAAGTAACCCTATTTTGAGATGTGAGGTATCACGATCTCTTTCAATAATGGCAGGAATGGAGGAGGTCTTTATCCTAATGAGATTGCTAAGGCGAACACCGCCATGTTTAGTTTTGCCCAACCTAGGTCGAGGCACAGACACAGTCTCAATGGGGATGGCTGAGCTGACTACACTGACTGTGCTATTGGCAGACTCCACTAAGCTGGCAGGTTGGCTAACAGCCTGCTGCCTGGCCTGCACCCTATTTCATTGTGGAGCTAGTGGAGTTAGAGCCCTATCTATGTTTGTAGATAAGATGAGAGCACCCCTCCAGCTAGGATGGAGTCCGTCACTCCTCAGCAGGTCAGGCTTGGTCCTGTTTGTGGGTGAGTCCCAGAAAGAGGGCCAATTATCTACAAATTCTATCTTTTGGGAGGGGCAGAAAACAGTTTTCAACCAGCGATTGAGTTGTGAGACTCTGCTGTAGAGCTCGTCACTCCCCCTAACTGGGAGAGGGCCAGAGACAATTACTCGATGCCGACACATCTTTCTAGCTGATTTACAGGCTGAAGCTATGTTGCGCTTGGTGACATCTGACTGTTTCATCCTAACATCGTTGGTGCCGACGTGGGTAACAATATCTCTATACTCTCTACACTCGCCAGTTTTATACTACTGAGCTTTATACTACTTCATACTACTGAGCTGAGCCAAGAGAGCCTAGCCAAGCTGCGCTGGCCTGATTACTCATCAACCATAGTTGCTGGAACTGTGCTGGAAAGGAACGTGTAAAAGGAAAATAAGTGTGCCAGGACAGTACGCTTCAGGAAGCCACAATAGTGTGAAACAAGTTTCCGCTCTGTGCAGAGTTTCTGTGTAGCCCTCTCTCCAGTGTAGCCTACTGTTTAGATTAGATCATTGTGGTGAACACACGGGAGCTGACAGTTAACCTCTCCCATGCCACATGGGTTGTCTTCATCCACCACAGCTACAAAGAATGACGGAGGGTCTTCTGCTGTAACTAGATATGTGTAGGTCAGCGGTGGTCGGTGCCGTTTAAGATGAGGGAAGATTTTTTTTTTAAATGAGCATGAGCATGGACTAAATAAATGATTTAGTGACGTGACTATATGTGTATATCATTTTATCTAAAAAGGATAACTTTTTTACTGTTTCGCTATTTATATTTTTTCTGAAATTCACTGAGGAGGATGGTCCTCCCCTCCCTCCTCTGAGGAGCCTCCACTAGTGTGTCTCTCATCCAGGCCGGTGGGAGATTATGCATACGGTGCCCCTTCTTCTCATCTATTGACTTACATTTTATTCTCTCTGCAGATCCCCCCCCATTAAGTGATTAACATTTACACAGGTATTCTGAACCTCTGCGTTTGCACTTATACACCAATAACAATGTTGATGGAATAATGTGTTATATCCTTTCTGTCATTCCTTTTGTGTGTTGTGCATGATCTGCATGTTTGATGTTTCTATGAGTTTATGTTTCCATGATTTCAGTCATTCTAAAAATGTATTTTAATCCATTTAACTCACCTCATTGAATAGTCACCCTTGTTACATTAGATGTATTGGTCAAGAATAGACAGAATTGTACAGAAAACTCAAAAGTAACCAATTAAAATACTTCTAGCCTTCACTTCGTTTCTTTGCCTGAGATGAAAAAAGACTAATCACTTAATGGGTCTATTATTATAGCTCTGGTTGGGTTTGTAGTTTGGATGAAGGGATATCTCTTCCCTTTGTGGACCAGTAATTGAAGCTGATTGGCTGCCTGTGGCAGTTCTGTGGAGCAGGCTGGAACAGAACCTCTAGCTCACGCAGCGCTTTAATTACAACCAATTCGATCTTAAGAGGAGTAGGTTTGCTAGATTACTGAGACTTAGAGCAAAACAGAAGGGGAAAAAAATATGGACACCTGCAGAAAGGGCACTCAAGGAACCGGAGTGGACAGAAAGTGCACATTTATCTGAGAGCTGGTTCCCTGACTGGTGTTTTTATTATACTTTTGCATTGTTCTACTGGTGTGTATAACAGTGTGTTCTCCTGGTGGTGTGTTTTACAGTGCATGCAATCACCCTGGCTGTGAATCTGGTGGGCTGTTTTGTGTGGATGCTGGGTGGAGGGGGCGTGACAAATTTTGGCATGGCCATCATATGGTTGATTCTCTTCACCCCCTGCTCCTATGTGTGTTGGTTCAGGCCCATCTACAAGGCCTTCAAGTAAGTGGATGTCAGACACACTCATAAGGTATCCAACTACCATTAGATCGTTTTAAGCTATAACTAGGAACCATAGTTTTTCTTGATCAGGCTATGTGGTCAGGAAAACCCCCCCCAGTCTTACTATGACACCATTATGCTTGATCATAGTGATATACCGTCAGTCAAGGGAAATCAGTTACCGCCAAGCGAAATCTTGAAAAGGGATTTACTTATTAACAAGTACCACACTGTATAATGTGTTGTGTGTCCGTGTACTTACAATTCCTTTTTTTGTTCTCCTAGGACTGACAGCTCGTTCAACTTCATGGCATTCTTCTTTGTGTTCATGGCCCAGGTGGGCATCAGTATTATCCAGTGCATAGGGATCCCAGGCTGGGGAAACTGGTAAACTGGTTACACTTTCAAATCACCTTCAATAATAAGCCCATTATAAATGATTATACACATGTATAAATGCTTAAAAATGTTCCATAAAGTATTATAAATTAAAGTTATTGTGTTACCGACAAACTCTGTTTAGCCAAAACATGTATGTCTTTAAAACAACAGCGGTATAACCTCCTACATTACCACACCCTGTCATATCATTAACAATGCAATAGATGACAGTCAGGAAATAGCCTCACTCAGGACATTTATGACTTCATTCTGTCATTAGAGTTTAAGGCTGTTAAGGGCTAAATGTCACCTGGCTTCACTTTGATTAGCAGATATAATTGTAATGGCAGCTTCCATGAAGTGTATAAATGTCAACATTCAGAAATTGATGGTTTTATATGTGGGACACAAAACTTTTTCAAGGCTGAGCCAAGATATTAGCCTACTACATAAAGTGATCATGCTCTTTCCACGACATTGACTGATCAGGTGAATACAGGTGCAAGCTATGATCCGTTGTTGATGTCACTTGTTCAATCCACTTCAATCAGTGTAGATGAAGGGGAGGAGAAGGATTTTTAAAGAAGGATTTGAAAGTCTTGAGACAATTGAGACATGGATTGTGTGCCATTAAGAGGGTGAATGGACAAGACAAAATATTTAAGTGCCTTTGAACGGGGTATGGTAGTAGGTGCCAAGGTTTGTGTCAAGAACTGCAATGCTGCTGGGTTTTTCATGCTCAACAGTTTCCCATGTGTATCAAGAATTGTCCACCACTCAAAGGACATCCAGTCAACTTGACACTGTGGGAAGCATCAACATGGGCCAGCATCCCTGTGGAACACTTTCAACACCTTGCAGAGTCCATGCCCTGACGAACTGAGGCTGTTCTGAGGGCAAAAGGGGGGATGAAACTCAATATTAGGAAGGTGTTCCTAATGTTTGGTATACTTAGTTTACAGGGGCAAATGGTAAGTGTCTTCTTCTTCTTTACATCTCTCAGCGGCTGGCTGGCCACCATCTCTTTCTTCAGCTACAACCTTTGGATCGCCTTGCTGATGCTCATCCCCACCCTCTTTTTCACTGCCACGGCAACGCTGTCCTTCATCGCCCTCACCAAGGCAAGTTTGTATCATCTGTGTTACGTCACATCCATGGGACACGTGGAGCATGAAGATGTGCATGGTGATCTTTATGTCGCTCACTCATGCCCATTGTGCCGGCTGGTGCATAGGGCAGCAACAAAGGTCTCAATTGCTCTCTGTCATCTTTATGTGCAGCCTGACATTTTCCTGTCGTCCCACTGCTCCCTCTCTCCAGGTCCATAACTTCTACCGTGGCAGCGGGGGCAGCATAGGCAAGGCCCAGGAGGAGTGGACCACAGGGGCCTGGAAGAACCCCCACATCCAGCAGGCAGCTCAGCAGGCAGCTATGGGAGCTGCCACGGGGGCCATGATGCCGGACCAGCAGTACTCCAGCAACACCCCACAGTACAATGACAACCAGATGTAGGGGATAAAGTGGAGGGAGGGAAGCATGTCAAAGCATGAGCAGGAGTTTGGTATCTGTTTATCCCACCCCCCAAAAATGTGTCTTTATCACAGCCGCTCTTTCTATAGGCCATGGGTCTTCAACCTTTTTTTGCCCAGGGACCCCCTCCCAAGCAAACCGGCAACCCGGCAATCATACTTTAGCAAAAAAAAATCTTCTCACATGTCTTGTCTTAACATCAAGTGAATGATAATGGCAAGGAGAAGTAATCAACATTTTAAAAAATGTATAGATTTGGTAGATGGTTTTTCATTATTTTAATTGGGAAAGGAAGTGTAAACTCTAACATAGCCTATTAGCTAGAAAGGTAACTTAGCTGGTTAAACAAAGGTTAGCCATATGTTTGCAAAAATGTATGTCCATGTCAAGAAAGCTTACCAGCAGCCAGCGGCACTTGACGTACTGGTAGCCTCAGTATGTCAGATACTTCAGTGTCAGCTGGTAATTGGCTCCAGTGAGTGTAATTTGCTCAATATTAGGAGTTAAGAAACAATGTTGACATCATTAGAAAGAAGACATTCTCCTCTTTCTACTGTAATAATTTATTCTGTTGTTGCTAGCGATATACCCCTGCTATAGTGCACTACACTACACTACCACACTATACCAGCTGACTCTGAACACCCATAACGTAAAGACATTTCATGTTCTCAGCATCTACACTCAATTACAGTATCTGGTTTCTACTGTGCGATGTCATATTTCTGCTTCTGCTGCTTTGTTTTGATGTGTCACATCAAAGATGTATCCCTATCTTATATCACTGTGTTAGCAGGGCCCTGTGGCCACATGCACACAGCACCAACTCTGCTTGTCAGAACTCATTCTGATCACCCACTATCCTCTCCTCAATGCTCTTTGGGGGGGGTGGTGGTTTTTGGTAGCCTCCTCCTGCTCATGACTTGTAAAGTCATGCTCATGATATAGTATTTCAATTATATATTTGTTTGTTTTATACACTAAGTTACTGGACTCTAGGTTTTGTCGTGAATAAATGTATTCTTACATGGAAGAGAGCAATGTAAGACTGTGTTTGAGTGCAGTACCTTTTTTTTATCTACAGAAATTTCAAAGCGTATAAAATATTTTTATCACAGAAAGTAGCACAGAGATAACTTTAATATTTTACCAGGTGTGTTTATGTACAGTAGGAGATAGCTTATTTGGGGTATAAATATGTATTTTAAGAATGTATTCTTCATTAAGTGAATGTCAGCTGAACAAAAAGGGCTCTCCTCTAAGCCACCAGGGTGCTTTGTGATTCTCAGGTAAAGCAAAGCTATTAACACTGGACACAAACTGTGAACCTTTTCCCTTTATGTCCATGTGTATGTTTCTGATAGCTTATAGCTGAAAGTTTGAAAGACAGCTGAAAGATTACAGGCCAGTCGCATTTTCCTTATCCACAGTCATGGAAATGGGACTTTCTTCTTATAGTCTGAGAAGTAATGAATGCATACCAAAACACGGAACTCTTTTTAGGGGACTATTGTACAATATGTCTTTTGAGCAAGGATTTCCAAGCCTGTTCCTGGAGAGCGCTACCGTCCTGTAGGTTTTCGCTCCGGTCCTTATCTAGCGCACCTGCTTCTAATAATTAGCTGGTTGATCATCTGAATCAGGTGTTTTTACAACGGCTGTTGGAAGGAAAACCTACGGGAGGGTATCTCCAGGAACAGGGTTGGAGAGCCCTGCTTTAGATAGACGTGACATCTTAAGTAAATGAATCAATTTGAGCTATAAATGAATTGCTAGGATTTCACTTTTGTTTCTCGTTATGTAATTGTTTTGCATTGAATGTCTACATGTCTTAGAGGGTGCTCTTTTTAAAACGTGTTCTTAAATGTCTTGTCTGTGGTAGACAATGTTAGACAGCAATGTTGTACTACCACAGAGAGGCGCCAATGTTTCCTTTTATTTGTATGAGAGAAAATCCCTGATATACAAGCTGCCTGCGCTCAGTCGTCTGTCTATTCATACAGTAGACTTTAGGTCTATAGCTTAGTCAGTATTCAGTCAACAGCTCAATGGTTCCTGCTGTTCCCAGGTAGTAGCTACATGTGACAAGGAAGGAAGGGAGAGATAGAGCCTTGCATCTAAGTGGGCTCCAGTCAGCCTCAGCCTGGCTCATACTGCCCTCCTGCCACCACTCTCTCACAGCCCTCCTGCCACCTCTCTCTCATAGGGACAGATGGCTGAGCAAGCGGTCCCTGTGAACACATTACAGTGTGCTCTATGCTGTAGGGGAAAGAGAGACATTTATGGAGCAATATGGGTGCCACTTTCTCTGGGGTAGTAGGGGTTTGAAAATGACCTACATGGGCTCGTGTTGCGGGAAGGAGAGAGAGAGCAGTGGAAAAACAGTGTTCCCCAGGTGTTCATTAGTTCATGTTCTAGCTCGATGACTAACCTGGCCTAATCTATATATACCAAGGCCTCTTAACCCCTCAAGTAGCTGTATTCAACATTATTACAGTATGCACATTACTTTAGAGAAATCCCCCAAACCTATACTTCTTTTCTCTCCTACATCTAAAAGGAATCAGCTATGTACTCAGTGTAGGAACTGTGGTGTAAACTATGCAGATAACCCTTGACTATTGAAGGGATGTGTTTGCAAGTACAGTTGTTTGGGCTTCGGTTAGCCTGCGACTGATGTAAAGATGTGTAGAGCACTGTTGGCTTAAACTGTGATGTAATCAGTATTCAATTAGCTCCATCTCTGCAGTAATCAAGCAGAAGCATTGACCAAAGTGTTCCCCTTGTACACATTCATGTGCAACCACCACAGCTCATACCAGCAGATGCTGTTGCTTCTTTGTCATGTCCATGTCATTAAATGTGTGGGAGATCATTGAACTAGTGGGATTTCCTCCTTATGCTGATCATGTGAGATTGCGTGGTCATCTCGGAGAGGCAACTAGACAGTATTCTGAAGCACAGTTAGAAGGGGACTTTTATTCTAAAGTGTAAATGTTTTAGACTTAATTGTTACGTACATTTAAAAAATACAATTTGTCTTGTCATTTTATGTTTTGATTTCCCTTACGGACATTAAACAAACTCTATTTCATTTTACACCATGAATGTATATATATTTTCTGGTCTTTGTGTGTCTTGACTGTGTGTTGTTGGGAAGTGGAGCCATGGTATGAATGTTAGTTGGACTGTCTGTTAGTTGCTGTCACTGTAGTAGCTCTCCAGTCCCATGCTGATTTTGGAACCAGGCAGTTAAATATGCGTTATGATGGTGTTGCATAATTTCAGCCAGTAGTTTTGAAAGTAGTGCTCAGGAGCCAAAACGGGTCCCCGAAAATTGTGCGTTATTGTGTACAACGTCATCCATTTCATATAATATGTGACATCCCTCCCCCGCAATCAGTATGATATGTTACGAATTCCAATTCGTACAATATGTTAAGTGCTTAAAGGGGAATCTGCAGTTGCTATCAATTTGTTGACTTGAATTAATGAATTATTTATATGTACCCATTGAATCTTGAAGAATATAACTTATTCTTATTCAAATGAGATATTACTCATGAGCTTAGTTCAACTGTCGGTACGACCCAAAATATAAGCTTGTTTAACTCCAATGTTTGTTAAGAAAGTAAATGTAAACAAACACGATATAGACGAAAAACATGGTGAAAACTATAATTTTTATATAATGGATGGTCAGTGTTAGCTCTGGTTAAATTTCTCCAGCCCCATCCCTCAGCTTTTTACTGAAACAGGGAGCGGGGACATCACTTTGCTATTGATTAAACTGGTGATTGCCGCTTTAAGATCCCGTTTATCTCTTACTTGCTGTCTGGAAGTTATTCATTTCACTTGTTTACCCACCGTCTCTGTGCAGATCGTTAATCTACGGTCACTAAAGCATCTCACAATGTATGGCACCTATTTGTTGCAATTGCCCTGTCTTCGTTTTAATCAAAAAGTTGCATTTCATAATTAAAATGTGATGTTGAAATACTTTCCAAAACATTAAACACAACAAATGAAACCAAGAAACATTTTTTCTCTATCTCATGAGAAAACCTAGGTTGAGAATGTGCATCCAGGTGGCAGTGACCAGAGACTGCCTATAGGTGGCAGTGTTGATCCAGTGTGTGTGAGGGGTGGGCTGTTAACTGTTCAACCAGTTGTCCACTGGGGGCAGTATATGATCTGTGTTTTTCTCGCTCTGCCAGAGTTTGATTTCCCCAGATACACAGCCCTGAACACGAACAGAAAGACATCCCAGATAGTCAAGGTGATAAAAGCGATATGGCCAGCATTTACTTGTCTGGCTAATAACTTTACTCTTGGTAAACTCAAATTTACTGAGCACAATTTCACCCTGGAAATCCTCTGAGAAGGTGCCTCATCATAGATTAGATTCAAAAGCCCTTTAAATGGATTTATCTCTGGATGTCCCCTTGCTTTCCCGTTCTCCCTGTGTTGAGAGTGATAGAATCACTCAGAGGAGCTGGAGGAGAAATTACACAGTGATATAGGCACCCAGAGGACCCACTAGCAGTCACGGACCAGCCCTGTTATTGGTATAAACATGAAAAGCTATCTGTTGAATTGGGCCCACGTTTTATGAAAGAACAAGTCAGACAGATGCATTCTGGTTAATATGAAATAGCTTTGGTTGGCAGCTATGGAATTGCATCAATGATTCATAAACAACTAAGGTTGTATAGTGATAGTGCATATCATACTCAGCATGTTATAAGCATTTAGTAACATCAATAGTATTTAGACAGTTGTTGTTTTTAAAACATATTGTTTTGGCTTTCATGATAGTGTAGTAGACATGACTATACCAGGAACTCAGCTTAGCAACATCTCACCCAGGTCTTAAAGAAGATGTGAAAACTGCTCTCGGTGTTGAATTTACAACATAAAGTCAATAGCCATTCCTCAAAATGTGTCGGCATTAACTTTTGACCTGGCTGTGTATCCCCCTCCGCCTTCAATATTTTGATTACCGTTACCATGGAAAACTGCATCAAAATTCCCTCATACTGTTAACACATCTCTTCCCCATGATCAGTCCAGTTACAGTACATGAGAGGAGAGGGCGGTGGAGGGCAGTGTGAAGAAGGAGGGGGGTCCACACAGAGGTCACAGTGTATGACCTGGAGCAGGCCGAACACAGAGGGGCGTTATGTGCTACCATTCAGCAGAGAGACAGACAGAGAGTTCCCCATTCATGCTGTTCAAAACACCCCCAGGGACCTGGGCTGAGGGATCACACCCTGGCTACTGCTAAACCATGCTCTAAGAGGTGTGTGCCTGCGGTCACTCACCTAAACCAAACCTGGACTTCAGGCTTTCTCTCTGGGATCACTCAGGCATGTGATGAGTCACCTGGACCATGGTGGAGCTGAAGATCAGGTTAGGTGTGACCTGGTCTCACTTGGCCTTGTAGACCAGGCCTCTTGGAAGGCCAGACTTTGGTTTCTCTCATTTAGTGGCTCATTAGGATAAATATATCAGCAGCTCAGGGTAAATGAACAAAGTGATTAATGGTCAGTAGAAGGCACACAGAAAGGCAGTATGGCAAACCCACAGGCATCCCCTTGTCTTATTTTCTTGAGTGTGACTTAAAATGATGTATTCTGGACACAGGCAAACACACGCACTCTCTCCAAGAGTAGCAGGGATCATGTGGTAAGAATTCCCAACTCAGCTCATCTTCTCACGCACATCACGAGATGGATCAGAGCAGCCAGCCAAGAACTAAGGAGGGGTCACCAAGCTGTCTGGAGTCAGGCCACTTTACTCAGCTACAGCAAAGACCGCTGCCGCCACCGGGGTGTGAAATCACCCATCTGATGATGGGATGCGTCCCAATGACACCCAGAGGAGACAGGGACAGTACAGGCTGTAGTGTAGAATGAGTCCACTGAAATATGGTGCTGTCAGAGGAGGGAAGACGCTGAGCAGAGTGGCGCGGGCGGCAGCAGCCGAGGCCTCATCCCTCCCTGTGGCTGACTTCATCAGCTTTCTGTGCGGCGATCAGTGGGAAGGATGACGTCTGCAGACATTCTGTACATACATACATACAGACAGATATACCCCTCACTAACTGGGGGAGTCCTATCTCGCCTCCTGAACATCCAGTCATTTGTTTCAATTGTCTGGGACCATAAACACGAATATCCCAACTTCAATTTCTTCCCCTTTCAAAGAAGGGGAATCTTAATGAGAATGTATTGCCCTGTTGTTGCAGCCGTGCAGTCGTTCGGACTCCCAGGGATACTGAAGGAACGAGACATTTGCATACTCCTTAAAATTGATGAGTGGAGAAAGTGAGAGAACCCAAGTTTTAAGAAGAATACATCTTTGCCTCAGACACCAAAACCAGGGCCAGATGTTTCAGAGATGAGGCACGAGGCATTTAAACTGTCAGGCTGTGCACTCGAGTGTGTCGTCAGTCTACTACTCAAGCTGCTTCCCAGCCTCGTATAACGCCCATCACTTTTGATGCAGAGTGCTAACACAAAAAGTGAGATGTTTGTTACCTCAGATATATACGGCACACTCGGCTCTGTATAAAATATGTGCAGGATGAGGCAGGATGAGCCATTATCAAAACAAATGAGCCAGCGACTGCAGCTGCATGTAAATCAGAATATCATTTTTTCTCACGGTTCAAATGATGGAAACAGTTTTTTCTTCTTGACTTACACTGTGCTCACGCAGTCATTGCTCCCTTTCTCTCCATCCAACCTGGACTCAGGGGTAGATGCAACACAGTAAACAGAAATCTGGGACACAAATTAGTATGATATGTATTGTATGGGTATGGTATGTATCAGTGGCGGTCTGTAACATGTCGTCCTTTCCTGCAGTCGAATGACCAAAGCGTCCTCTAGTGGCCTCATGGGTGGAATGTTATTAATATTTTTGCGCAGCAAATCTGGTGTTTCTAAGTCAAACGGTTTTGTTATATTTCATTCTGTGATGTATATAAAGTGTAATTGTCACGTGTGCTTCCTCTCCGACCTCTAGGTCACCAGGCTGCCCGATTGGCGCACACCTGTCACCATCGTTATCGAGCACCTGCGCATCATCAGACTCACCTGGACTCCATCACCTCCCTGATTACCCTCCCTATATATGTCACTCCCTTTGGTTCCTTCCCCAGGTGTCATTGTTTCTGTTCCAGTGTTAAGTATGTGCGTTGTTCGTGTTTCTTGTTTTGTTTTATGTTTGCGATTATTTATTAAAACACTCACTCCTTGAACTTGCTTCCCGACTCTCAGCGAACAGCGTTACAGTAATATTGGGATGCAAACTCAACATATAAAAACATTTCAACTCTACACTGAGTGTACAAAACATTAAGGACACCTAGCTAATATTGAGTTGCACCCCCCCCCCCCTTTTGCCCTCAGAACAGCCTCAATTCATTGGGGCATGGACTCTACAAGGTGTCGAAAGCGTTCCACAGAGATGCTGACCCATGTTGACTCCAATGCTTTCCATGTCTCAATTTTCTCTAGGCTTAAAAATCCTTCTTTAACCGGTCTCCTCCCCTTCATCTATACTGATTAAAGTGAATTTAACAAGTGACATCAATAAGGGATCATAGCTTTCACCTGGTATGTCTATGTCATGGAAAGAGTAGGTGTCCTTAATGTTTTGTACACTCAGTGTATATCTGACATGGTACAGAGGTCTTCTTTTTTAAGCCCATAACCATGTGTGTGAGGTGTATACTTTTTGTTTAAGACTACCTTGGAAAAAAACACTTTCCAAGCCAAACCTTCATATCATGACCGCTAACCACTACACGTAGCCTACATTGTTGTCAACAACCCGCTACAAGCAGTTTCACCGGCGGGCCCCGGTCGCAATAAATTAATAAAACCTAAAGCTTACCTTGACTTGGAAGAGTTCCAGTGTTGGAAAGCCATAGCCAGCTAGCTAACATAGCATCCCTCTATGTTTGAGCCGGGTGTTTGAGAAGGATAAACTAGCTAGCTGCATTCGTTAGCTAAGTGAAAGTGAAAAAAATACAACGAAATATAACTCTCTCTCTCTCTCTTGCTTCTCCTTAATTTAAAAAAAAATAATTTGTTCAGAACTGTTCAACTGTTGTCTTTCTCTTTGAGTCAACTACTCACCACATTTTATGCACTGCAGTGCTAGCTAGTTTTAGCTTATCCTTTCTGTACTAGATTAATTCTCTGATCCTTTGATTGGGTGGACAACATGTCAGTTCATGCTACAAGAGCTCTGAGAGGTTGGAGGACGTTCTCCAGAAGTTGTCATAATTACTCTGTAAGTCTATGGAAAGGGGTGAAAACCACGAGCCTCCTAGGTTTTGTATTGAAGTCAATGTACACAGACGAGGACGGAAACTAGTTGTCCTCCGGCTACACCATGGTGATACCATACAGAGTGCTGTTGAGGCCACTGTAGAAACTTCATTGCAAAACAGTGTGTTTTAATAAATTATTTGGTGACATGTAAATATATTTTAGTATAGTTTTATCTAAAGAGGATAACGTTTTTAATGTTTCCCTATTTTGATTTGTATGAAATTCGAAGAGGAGGATGGTCCTCCCCTTCCTTCCCTGAGGAGCCTCCACTGGTATGTATTAATTTGTGGATGTCCATCATCCATTTCGTACGATATGTTACAAATTGCAATTTCTACAATATGTTACGATTTTCAATACGTATATGTTACAAATTCCAATTTGTGGCTAACACTAAGGTTAACAAGATGTTATTTAACTAGGCAAGTCAGTTAAGAACAAATTCTTATTTTCAATGACGGCCTAGAAACAGTGGGTTAACTGCCTTGTTCAGGGGCAGAACAACAGATTTTTACCTTGTCAGCTCCGGGATTCCATCTTGCAACCTTTCGGTTACTAGTCCAACGCTCTAACCACTAGGCTACCTGCCGCCCCATTATCTAGGATAGGGGTTAAGGGTTAAGGTTAAGGTTAGGGTTAGGAGTTAAGGTTAGGGGAAGGTTTAGCTAATATGTTAAGTAGTTGAAAAGTAGGTGAAAAGTAGTAAATAGTTGCAAAGATGCTAAATAGCTAAAATGCTAAAGTTGAGCTGCTAGACGTTTGTGTTATATGGAGACCCATTCAACCCGACCAACCACCCTCCTTTAGTTTTTGCCTTAAGTAACTTTCTTTCTTATGTAACCATGTCAAACGTAACATATCATACTAATTTGAGTGTCCTGGATTTACATTTACTATATTACATCTAGTCTATGAGACCAGGCTGCTCCATCTCTCCTGCTCTCATTCTTTCTTCCCTCCTTTCCTAAAGACAATCTCTCCTTTCTCTTTAACCACAGAGCAACATGTTAATCCTCCCTGAAAACAAAGGTGAGCCTTTATTCATTGAATTAAGTTGAAAAGCACAGTAACAGACAGAAGATGAATTACCTGTGGCCTTGATGTTGTGCCACAGAATATGTGTGCAGCAGGCAGGCTCTGCAGATTGAGACCTCATGTCTGGGGGTTATTTTTTGGCACTGTCTGGTTGCATAATAATTCCTTTTCTCTCCTTCCTCTAAATTAAATTATCCTCACCAAGAGAATGCTTGAGTGGGGAGAATAGCAGTCTCAAGTTGTGTCTTCAAGCCTTGTCTCATCGCAAGCCAGCTGGTCAAATTATGTTGGAATGCTTAGTGAGCTTATAGCTAGTTAGTTCTATCATTGATCTGAGAGTAAGTAAGGATAGAATGCTAAGGTCAGAACACTTAGAAGCTTTATAATTGTGTCAGAGGAAGTAAGATGGTAAAGACCAAAGGTGGACTAATGAATATTGATGGAGAGGAGACAGACAGGCAGAGGCAGGCAGAGATACATAGACAGGCCATGGAATGAAGATCCATGTAGCTATGACATGATTAAGTGTTCTGTGACTGGTTATTAGATACATCAATTACCTGTCCACTCCCTCTGGCCTCGTGGGAGTTTTAATAGATGGATCTCTAGGACAGCCTCACAATGAGGACACCCTCACAATGAGGATAATGTCAGATTTAACTCCGCAACACTGTACAGCTCACCATGCATTTTACAAGTCACTCATCACCCTCATCGACCCTCCTCACACCCACTGCTTCCTTTCCTAGAGCCTAAGAAGTACAAGACCTCAGTTGAACCCCATAGAGCCACGCCAGTAGCATGAGAGTTCTTAGATGCCA
Organism: Salvelinus alpinus; assembly: GCF_045679555.1. Classification (NCBI taxonomy): domain Eukaryota; kingdom Metazoa; phylum Chordata; class Actinopteri; order Salmoniformes; family Salmonidae; genus Salvelinus; species Salvelinus alpinus. Next base: position 34,222,560 of record NC_092090.1, read on the forward strand.
AAATGTGTTCCCAATGTTTGCACAAAACTGAATCACATGCCATAACTTGGATTACATTCACACTTTTCCATTTTTTATGTAAGAGCCTAAAAATGCCTACCCACCCTGTTTATAAAGCTGATGTCAAATGATGTACAGTAACTCACTGCAGTGTATTCTGTTACCCTGTCCTCTCTTTCAAGCAAGCACACACTCGCACACACACACTCACGCACGCACGCACGCACGCACGCACGCACGCACGCACGCACGCACGCACGCACGCACGCACGCACGCACGCACGCACACACGCACACACACACACACACACACACACACACACACACACACACACACACACACACACACACACACACACACACACACACACACTCGCACACGGACACACACACAAATACCTGGAGGACTTTTTTGGAAGTGTCTGTGTACCGTAAGGAAAAGGCTGAGAGCAGCCTGAACAAATAGCCATCACAGAGAGGAAGTCCCGTCAGAGTGGTCAGGGTAATACAGGGACAAGCAGGAGGAACATAACAACCGTGGGGATGACACAGGAAATATTGGACATTTTGTTCTCCGGAGATGAAAAATATTTTCATTCCGAAGGATGACAATGCTTCCTGAGCAAACACCACTGACTTTCGTCACCCAACATATTCAAATCATAATTGTTCACTCAATCATGATTAAACATTGCCTTCAATGTCCAATGCAGCTGTTTTTATCTCAATATCAAACATTTCTGGGTAACAAATTAAGTACCTTACCGTGATTGTTTTAAATTAAAATGGTAAAAAAATTGCTTCTTACAAAGAAATATTTCTCAAGCAACAATTTTGCTAGGACTATATGGGAGTGGTTTGAGTGGGGAGGGGGAAACTGAAAATTAGCTGTTATTTGCAGAGAGGTTTGGAACTCTCTTTCTTATTGGTCTATTAACTCATTTAACGCATGGTGATGTCACCATGGAAAGCCGAAACTCCCTCCCAACAAAACACGCTGATATTTCAGGCGGTATTTTCAAACAGCTCTTATACTAAAAGCGCATTGATCATTATCACTATTTCACAGTATTATTCCAACCTTATAGTATGGAAATATATATAAAATACAGGTAAATCTAATTTTTGACTGCACCGTGCCTTTCAAGTATTACAGCAAAAGTAAAGTTGAAGTGAGTTTAACAGAGGGCAAATCCCTGTTTTTAAAATCTTATCCTGCTGCATTAGTAATACAGGAAAAGTATCGGCCAGACTGTTACACAGGCAAACAGTCCCTCCCTCACAGTATGAATCTAGGCTGCTCCACTCTCCTGGTGAGACAAGCCTGTGAAATATCCTCAAACACTTTCACTCAGCATCTCTGTGTGTGTGTGTTAGTATGTGTGTGTGTGTGTGTGTGTGTGTGCGTGTAGGTGGGTTGTATCTGTTCTTTTCTCCTTTCATTCTCTTCCATTGGGTTTTTCAAAGAAACCAAATCAACTCTTCTTTGTTTGAAGAACCTTCTAATAACCCTTTCTACCGAAGGTGATTGTTGCTTTTAGTAAGTCTTCAAAAGGGTGGATATTGCTTGCTGTGATATGTTCTATACCCCCTACTCAGGCTTTCCTGTTACCTCTTGTTGCTTTAAGTGTGTATCACTAACCCACATATTTGTAGTCTAGTTAGATTGGCCTGTACTGTGGGGTCAGGAATGCTCAGTAAAATAAGCCTAAGCCCTTCAGCTGCTGTTGGAAAAGCATCATTATTGAGAAACACATCAACAAATGTTACTTTTCAGTATTGGGGTCATTTGAGAAAGCTTTTGCTTTTTATAAAAAAGGCTACACTTGTTTGTATTTCTTTACCGAAGGCACTGTGTGTCCATATCCATATTCTTATATGGACTTTATGGCATTGGATGCTCATAATGATGTTCAACTGTAAAGCCAGCCCAATCGAGCTGATCTTGCAACATGTCGACAGGAGATGTGTGCTCTGTTTCAGGCTTACTAACATAGAGAGAGACTGATGACCACCAAGCCTGCCCCGAGACACAAAGTAATTAGTTGTGCGATATCACATGATGAATGCATGACACAAATGAGACAACCGTGTCTCTTGCTTGGCCATGAAGAGCTGTCTGTATATTTGTATTCACCGTATATTTTTGTGAATCTGAAAAGGTCTGTTTTGCATTCCTGCCTAGATGCTGCATGATAAATGTACACAACTACACAGACAGACCTACAGTAAATGCCATTATGCATTAAACATACTGCACCTGACAGAGTAGGAAACCATAAATAACTTTTCAATATTCAAATCTCAGGGCATTTCTGAATCGACAGCACTGTTTGTTTGGATGTGTGGCCTATTATGTGAACGCCCCGGAGCAGTGGAATCCCAAACTGACACTGGAACTCTTATTTACACATAATAGGGACAATAAAATGAAGGTACCATAACAAAATGGATGTATGTCCAAATCCTAACATGAGATACACACATGAAACTGGAACTTTAAGTACTTTCCAGCATTGAAGTTTGGTCTAATGTTTATGTCTCGTGCATGCAGATGTCCAAAAACCTTGAATACATTTTTGATCAATTTTTGTGCTATTATCCCACAAAATGCAACATATATTTTTTTTAAACACAATGACAGAAACCACATTGGTAACTACAGCCTGTAAACAACATTCACATGTCAGTCCAAACACCTTATAGAGGTGAAAATATATGTCTTTATTGGGTATGTCATTTTTGACAGGTGTTCAAGACCAGAAGAATTCAAGCAAATCAACATATACTCATATATTTAATAATACCTGCTATAATCCACAAGTCTAATAGTGTCATTCCATTGATTGAATAGAATCTCCTAATTATACTTCCCACCTGTCTTGGTAAACATACAATATCAAGAGCAACCAGAATACAAAGAAGTGTTGGTCAATGACAGCATTGATAGACTACTATGTACAATGTTAAAATGGTAACGTTAACGTGTAATATGGTATATAAACAGTATACAAGACTAGACCTGTTCTGCATTTGTTCATGTTTCTAAATCCTTTCTCTTAAGTGTTTTACTGTAGGTGTGTGTTGCAACGGAGTGTGTGGGAGGCCACAGTGGGCCATCATCACAGGGATGTGTAATAGAAACCGTACACTCAACTGGAAACAATAGCTCACTCTTTTAGAGGTAGGTAGAGGCGGCATTTCAGCACTCTGTCTGTTTGTAATGCCAAGCTAAACCTACTAGTGTAACGCATCACAATGATAGGTTTTTTACCACATCAGTTTCTTTTTTACAGTCACTCTCTGCCGCAACACACTCAATTTGAACAAATCAAAACTATGATCTGGATTTGCATAAAAAACGATATATGAGTTCCTGGAATTTCACAAATACAGCAACAATTCAAACACAGTACTAAAGACCCTTTCGTTAAAAAAAGAGAAGAATCAAAATACAATCAATTAAAACAAGTACAGTTCTCCATAGCTAAAACCATGCATCAGTGGGTTAATTGTCATGTACATTCTTCTTACAAAGCTACAGATAACCTATTTGGCATCTGACCAGTGTTGGTAGTTAAAAAATAAAACTCCAATGTAAGTTTTATTCTGGAAAGCACCTGGTTGAAAATAAATGGCAGTTCTGCCAACTAAGCTTTATGTTTTCCTGTGAGACAAATACAAAAATGAAGGACGAGGACGAAAACTGACTTCGACGGTATTTAGAGGCGGTAACGCTCTAGGTTCTGACAACCTCTTTATGTTGAGTGACTACTTGATGGAGACTAACGTGTGCAAACAAACAAGACCTGGTTTCTCCCCTCTCTCTAGTCTCTCCATAATATTACACTATGCAAATGTGCTCAGAGAATCACAATTTTTCAACCTGGCACAAAGAGGCAGAGAGAAGAAGAAAAACAACACTATAATGGTCCTAGTGAGTCACTGGCTGGGCTGCCATGTCTTCCTCCCAGACAGCATGGATGAATGCACAATTTTTTGAATTTGTTGAATTGCAGTTGAGCCCAGACTCGTCTGGGACCACTAATTTCAGCACCAGCTCCATTTCACACCTTATTTATAAACTAAACCGAGCCACTCTGCTCACAGCTGTGAGCAACATATTCACAATGTCCAAGATGTTACTATTTCATGGACAAAAGCCTCATTAAGGCTGTCAGAGTAGAAATAAGAGCAGTGGGGTTGGTCTGGGAGAGAAGGTTGTGGATAATATAGAAGGAAAACAACAATGGAGACTGTGGGAGACTGGAGTGTTGAGTTTGGTATGGGTTTTCAGTTTGTGTGCTTGTGTAAATATCCCCATGTTCTCTTCAGTGCCACTGGAACCCTTGTTCACTCTGGGCCCAGGAAACCAAAAACAGCACAAACAAAACAACAGCAACAACAATAACAAAATGAATTCCATTCACATTTCAATGGAACAGCACTGTCCTGGAGGACTCACCCTGGCTGGGCAGCCTTCCCACGTCCGATCAGGACCTTCAGGATGGACACAGAATAAACAACACAATGAGGCGGGTGTTCATAACACGGAGAGACAGAGAGGTTAGCGTACCTGTCCACACATTCTTACTAAAGGCCTTTTCTGTAGACCGAGGCAAGGTTATTATAGTAAACTTAAACTGAAGCTAAAACGAAAACAAATCATGAAAAAACTATTTAGAAACCTAAATGAAATAATGAACAAATCCGTTTGAAAAACGAAAACTATTATCTTTGACTCCAAAACGAACTAAAATAAAATAAAACAATCATGAATTATGTTGTTTCATTTTTCCCCCTAAACTTTGGACAGAAATCAAATGAGGTTTTCATGCTTTTGAAGTGTTTTAATGCTACTGAAATGCTGCCAGGAGATGGAGAAGTTTCAAATAGGCCTAGGCCAGTGTGCATCACTGTCACTAGCTATCACTAGGTAACAAGGGAAAAAATCATCTAAGTAGCTAACTTGATTCGCCTTTAGGAACGGACTGGCCGAAATGTCAGATTGTCTGGTGCATTTTTAGCCCTGTGAGCCTGTCTAACATTTTTGTTGTTGCACAAAATCATCATTATCTGGCTAAAATTGGGGGCCTTAAATAAATAACATGGGCTGGTGAGGGGGCCTCAAGTGAAAAAAATGTCTGGTTTATCAGGGCTGATTTCTGGTCCCAGTCTGCCCCTGTTCTTCTTATATGTACCACTAAAGTTAAAAAGCATTGGATTGGCGTAAACATGGGTGAGAGAGAGTTTCCTTCCACCATATCTTTTAGTACCAGTCTCAGCGCTTGAGATGGAGTTTATAATTTAAACCTAACCTAACCTATGACCTGATCAATCAGCCCCAAAAACATTACAATAGAAATGGCTCCACATGCTTTCTGTCCCTAACACAAAAACGAAATTGCATGTTTGTTGTTAGTTATTCACAACTAGGACATACACAGAGGGTATATACTGTCATTATATGTTTCTATATCATTCCAATGTCAAATAAAACTTCACATATCACTGTTGTCTCATAGGGTGACATGGTTTTCTGAATGCTTTAGCCCACTCACCATTTATTTATCTGTGTACTCCCTATATACTCCATAGAACTAGAGGTGATTTACCACCTCACCTGTACATTTTCATAGCTCTAAAGCTAAGTATTTTTCATAAAAAGGATTTATCAGTAATTCGGAGTGTAATAATACACTTCCTAATCAACCCATTGAAAGTACCAATAGCCTTACTGCTCCTTATGAGGCAGTATACAACTGTCAGTAATCATTCATCTTGGTGACATTGATGAACATGATTCACAGAATCATTAGGTAATAAACTAAAAAACATTAGTTCTAACAGGTAGTTTGGCATAATAATGAGAGCTTGTCTTTTGACTAGTGTCATAAAAGAGACGTTGCTGTACTCACTGAGATATCTTGCAGTTGGTTGTTGTGACGAAGCGTCCCGTGTAGTGGATATTACACCTCACCACATTGTTGGTGAAGTCGGACTCCAAGATAAGGTACTTGGGGTTGACCTGGAGCTGAGAGGCAGAGGAGGACACAAGAGGATACCACTACAGCTAGGCAGGTAGGAATAAAACAATAACTTACACAGTACTATTATCAGTGGAATTCTGGGCAGAGACTGGTGGGAGAATCTTGATTTGAGATACTGTATGTGTAAATAAAACATTTGAAGTGCTGCTTAAATCATTTGTTGATATCAATGGGGAATTGATGAGGAACTAAGATAGCTATATGTGTGCTCTAGGCTAATTTATGTGCTCTCTGACACCTGGAGTTGCATGGCAAATGGTCCAGGAACAAAGGACAATGCCCAAGGATTAGTCAGCCCTTCCCCTTCTGAGGGGCCAAGAATATTCGCTCCTCAGAGGGGGAAGGGCTGACTAGTCCTTCGGCATTGTCCTTTGTTGTATCTCTGTTATCTCTATAGTATCCACATATGGTTTCTATCTGAAACTTGTTCACTGAGGATAACTCTGATGCTATCTATATATATGTATTATCTCTGTGGTTACTGTTCACTGAGGAGAACTCTGATGCTATCTATATATATGTATTATCTCTCTGGTTACTGTTCACTGAGGAGAACTCTGATGCTATCTATATATATGTATTATCTCTGTGGTTACTGTTCACTGAGGAGAACTCTGATGCTATCTATATATATGTATTATCTCTCTGGTTACTGTTCACTGAGGAGAACTCTGATGCTATCTATATATATGTATTATCTCTGTGGTTACTGTTCACTGAGGAGAACTCTGATGCTATCTATATGTATGTATGATCTCTGTAGTTACTTGTGTCTGTATAGGGTGAACTCAGAATTACTATATGCAAAAAGATTTGATGTTCCTCTCAGGAATTCTGTCTTATTTACATTGGTCTCACCCCCCACTCAAGCCTTTCAAATGCTGTGACACCCTGTGTAGATTGGGCCTGGGAGTGTTTAGGTTACTGCCAACTTGGTATCATTTGATTGCTCAGTGGTGGTTGGTTTTGGGTTGAAAGGTTACACCTTCAGATGTTATAAATGGAATGAAATGCCTTTGATTTCTCTCTCATCCTGTATCCAGTCCATGCCCCAAAAATGGTCAAAGACTCCAGTCACCCAAGTCATAGACTGTTCTCCCTGCTATCGCACGGCAAGCGGTACTGGAGCGCCAAATCTAGGACCAAAAGGCTCCTTAACAGCTTCTACCCCCAGGCCATAAGACCGCTGAACAATTAATCAAATGGCCACCTGGACAATTTACATTGACCCCCCACCTTTGTTTTTACACTGCTGCTACTCTCTGTTTATTATCTATGCATAGACACGTTACAAATTACCTCAACTAACCTGTACCCCCACACATTGACTCGGTACCCCCTGTATATAGCCTCGTTATTGTTATATCATTTTCTTGTGTTACTTTTTGATTAGAATTTTTTTTCAACTTTAGTTTATTTCAATATTTCTTAACTCTATTTCTTGAGCTTCATTGTTGGTTAAGGGCTTGTAGGTAAGCATTTCATGGTAAGGTCTACACCTGTTGTATTCAGAGCATGTAACAAATTACATTTGATTTGGAGGAAGGTTGTAGGATCAATTCCAATTTCTTAGGCTTCCAGGCCTCTGGACTAGTAAACATATTTTTGTTCATGCTTTGTCCTGTAAATTAATCTTAGAATCTACTGTATATACTTAGAATAATGCCTTGTAATGCTTGTTAATGCTTTGTAACTTAAGCTTTATGGCTTGTAGGTGAATCCATTCATTGTACAATGTTAATTAAATACCTGCCTTTGATATAGACAATTCTCAGACCAATTCTTGCTAGTCAACGTCAACTCATTGCCTAATGCTTGCTTGTGTATTTTAATTATCTTTATGGAGTCAGAGAAACATTTTAATAGGCTAATTGTTTAGTCTTCTTACGAGTCGCATGTGAGGTATTTATAATATCATATATACTGTATATAGACATGTCAAATATTACTGTCCACTACATGCAACCCAAGTTAGGATTTGTCCCACATTGAAACACTTGAGGTCAACACAGACAGGTAGAGAGCGATGGGACTGAATGGCAGTCAAAACTAGTAGATCAGTATGAGCCACAGTCTAGGAAACGTAATGTTTTATAGCTTTAGACAACTTTCCAAATGTAAAACTTTCCGATACATTTTTCCAGTAACCTTTTCCTATGGAATGTTGCCTTTGGAATGTCGCCTTCCTGGAAGCTTACCAAGTACACATCAGAACTTTCCTCTGCTCTTAGTCTCACCTTTAGTATGTAGTTCCCAGGTTGGATGTCTGTTATATCGATCCACTGGCAATCAATATCAGCGTTGTACGTATCGTAGCAGCCCGGACTCAGACCCTGGAGGAACATAGAGGAGAGTTATTCATGTGGAACATCAACAGACTATGCTTATAGCTCAGCACCAGAGAGACGTGCCTGCACCATCTCTGACTCATAGAAAGACTGAGTGGGGTGGAAGAACTGTTAAACAAGAGACATTTTGTAGTTGCTCGCTGAAATCTCAGATGATGATACATTGTTGCAGTACCTGGTGCAAGACCATGACACCGACTTGCCGTCGGACAAATGAATGATACCATGCCAAATGTACTGGCAAATCTACCTTTGTGAGATATGTGTTGGTGTATCTACCTGAGTGTGAGATGTGCAGGCATAACGCTTCAGGTGACCAAAGTCACAGGTGGTGTCCTCCAGACAGAAGCTGGCCTTGTGTCCCTCAGCCACCTTCCTTCCTGTGGTGACCTCCAGCAGGTCATAGTGGCTGAACTCATCCATGCTGTGGTAGTGTCTGTGGGTATACAGAAGGGCAAATAGGTGGTCGGTAGTGCAAAAAGAGGGGAGTAAATGTCCACTTTTACCTTATTAAACCTCTCTAGGGTACGTGGGACGGTAGTGTCCCACCTGGTCAACATCCGGTGAAATTGCAGAGCGCCAAATTCAAAATACAGTATTATAAATATTTAACTTTCATAAAATCACAAGTGCAGTACATCAAAATAAAGCTTAACTTCTTGTTAATCCAGCCAAGGTGTGAGATTTCAAAAAGGCTTTACGGCGAAAGCAAACCATGCGATTATCTGAGGACAGCACCTCGCATACAAATGCATGACAAATCATTTTCCAACCAGGCAGTTGCGACACGAAAGTCAGAAATAGCGATATAATATATGCCTTACCTTTGAAGATCTTCTTCTGTTGGCACTCAAAAAAGGTCTCAGTTACATTACAAATGGTCCTTTTGTTCGATAAAGTCCTTCTTTCAATCCATAAAAACTCAGTTTAGCTGGCACGCTTCAGTCAATAATCCACCCAGTTTCCCTCCATCAAAATGCATACAAAATGAATTCCAAACGTTACCAATAAACTTATCCAAACAAGTCAATCAACGTTTATAATCAAACCTTTGGTACCCTAATACGCAAATAAACGATCAAATTTAAGACGGAGAATAGTATGTTCATTACTGGAGAAAAATAACAAAGAACGTGCTTTCCTCCACACGCTTGGAAACACTACAGCCAAAATGGGAAAACTACAACTTCTCCCTCATTTAAAAAAAAAAAAACAGCCTGAAACTCTTTCTCAAGACTGTTGACATCTAGTGGAAACCCTAGGAACTGCAATCAGGGAGGATTTCACCCTATAATAAAAGTGCCAGCCATTGAAATCAGTGTTATGCTGATTTTTTTGGGGGGGGGATGGTTTGTCCTCGGGATTTCGCCTGCCATTTCAGTTCTGTTATACTCACAGACATTATTTGAACAGTTTTAGAAACTTTAGAGTGTTTTCTATCCAAATCTATATTATACATATCTATATATATATATATAGATATATATCTATATATCTATATTATATGCATATCCTAGCTTCTGGGCCTGAGTAGCAGGCAGTTTACTTTGGGCACGCATTTCATCCGGACGTCAAAATACCGCTCCCTAGCCCAAAGAGGTTAAAATGAATTTGTGACAGGTAAAAAGCGTCTGTGTGTAGCGCAGGAGAGAGAGGAGGCATGGAACAGGGTGGTCAGCAGGGGAACAAAGAAGAGTCTAATTTTAACATTTATAAATTCAGTTAATGACAGGTACAACAGCCAATACTAGAGACATGCTCAATTTGCATAAAGTATAATTACATGATAATCAGTAAACCAACACAAAGCAAACTGTTTACTGCAGGCCACCATCCAAAGTCTTTAAATTAGATGTGCTTGTTTATTTGAACAGCCCATTGCCCTCACCTGTCAACACTTCAACTCGGTGCAGCTTGACTGAGCATATCACAATGTACCAAAGGAGACTATAATGTAATTAATACCTACAACCATGCACTGATGAAGCAAGACATTAACAATCGATTGATGTATGAGGTCTCGTTAATTACTTTATATCAATCTGGAAAGTTTTAATCACTACCGCAAGAGAAGTGAAGGATTGAGCATGTGTTTGTGTGTGTGTGAATGTGTTTACACAGCTTTAACAGTGTTGGAATGCTACGTTTTGCCACTGCTAGCCTGGTTACCCATGAGAACAAATCATATCCTCAGAATGTGAAATGAGTTACACCACTCCGTGTCTCAGTGTACTGCTGGTGCTGGTCCATCTGAAATCATTTACTCTAATAGCCTTTTACCATCTTGTAGCTGGGATGTGGACCAATGCCAAGTGTCAGACAGTGACCTGAGAGGGCTGGTTGTTTACTGTTGCCCTCTGCAGACCAGCATGTTGTGAATATCCTTTCCATACTAACTGTTAACACTGTGGTACTCAGATAAATCAGACAGATACCGTTACACTGTAAGGTTGAGAATACAAGTGACATACATGGGGGATTCCTTTAAATATGCATTAGAAACAGTGTTGCACTGTGAATAAGAAGGCTTCCTCTGTCTTATTCAGTCTCCTGCTGTTTGGAATAAATGGCAGCATGGTAAATGTAAAACATACTGCATCTTGATTCCTAGATACATTAATGGCCTCGTATTCCCGCCAAGTTAGATTTCCTATGAAAGACGTCATCTGAACTGTGAACACAGCGTCTAATGGCTGAAAAGCTGGAGTGCTTTGTCAACCTATTCATCTCACATGTACTTAAATGTATCCTAATCCTAATTATTGAAATGAATCACCCTTTCTTGCAATTTTTACCGAAAGTCACATTCCAGATTCCAGACACTGAGACTTTTGTCAGTGTTTGTTTTGGTGAATGTAGTGCAGGTGTGGTAAGTGCTGGAGCTGGTTCAGTCAGTTGGACTCAGACTGTATAAATAATAACCTAGTCTCCTTACCTCATGCTCCCTGTTTTAACATAGCTACAACTTTTTACTGGCGTAGTCATTGAAGATTGAATGGAGGCTTGGAGGGAAAGGCAGACGGGTACTTTCCACCAATGGAGGAGGTGACAAATGAAAGAAGAAGTCATTCTTTCCATAGCAGTTGAAGATGGTAAACAGCTCCTCTCAGGTGAGGAACAGTGTGTTTCCGCAGGCTAAAAGCTACACCATGTGATTCTCTAAGGGGGATCTGCACCGACTACACAGGGAATCTGTAAACCCAGAGGAATTGAAAGGGCTGCACACTGGGTATCCTGAGAGGGCAGCTCTCTGCAAAACACCCTCTGTATGTGGTGTGTGTGAGTGTGTTTGTGTGTGTGTGTGTGTTTGTGTGTATGTGTCTATGGGCAGGGGTTTTGAGGCAGGTGTTCAGTGCAATGGGGGTTTCAAATATGGCCATCATTTTTTCCCCACGACAGACGTTTATTTATAGATGGTAGCCTTGAGATTGTTATCTCTCTGTGAGAGTGGGACAGACAGGGAGACACTGGGCCTAGAGCTGTCTGGGCTGGAGGGCCCTTTTCCTCGCCTTGGAATCCTGGATCTCCCCCTGTGACTATGTCAACTAGAGAGAATTAACTTTTGGAAGGACACAGGGAGAAGGCTGGAATAAGACTGGCTTGTAATCCTAACAGACAAACATTCCAATCCCACTTTGCACTTTATACCCATGAGTCATTTCCCAGTTGTGTTCAAATGCAATACAAAGACTTCCAGGAGGCCAGGCAGGAAAAGGGGGGAAATATTTTAGTGGATGGTGTTTGCATTCCATACAGTGCAACCAGATTACAGGAATCCCAGAAATGTATCACATTACACCTGGGCAAACAGTAGCCATGGCCTTTGACCTTAGAGGCAAGGGGTCACTGTATGCTTGTGCTGCATAGAGATAAAGAGAAGAAAAGAGGACAAAAGATATCTGCATGTACAGTGCCTTCGGAAAGTATTCAGACCCCTTGAGTTTTTCCTTATTCTAAAATGGATTCAATAAAATAAAACTCAATCTACACACAATACCCCATAATGACAAAGTGAAAACATGTTTTTTTTTGCAAATGTATTAAAAATAAAAATCAGAAATACCGCATTTACATAAGTATTCAGACCCTTTGCTATGAGGTACGAAATTGAGCTCAGGTGCATCCTGTTTCCATTGATCATCCTTGAGATGTTTCTACAACTTGATTGGAGTCCACCTGTGGTAAATTCAACTGATTGGACATGATTTGGAAAGGCACACACCTGTCTATATAAGATCCCACAGTTGACAGTGCATGTCAGAACAAAAACCAAGCCGTGAGGTGGAAGGAATTGTACGTAGAGCTCCAAGACAGGATTGTGTCGAGGCACAGATCTGGGGAAAGGTAGAGTTCATCTTTGGAGATGGGAGAACCTTCCAGAAGGACAACCATCTCTGCAGCACTCCACCAATCAGGCCTTTATGGTAGAGTGGCCAGACGGAAGCCACTCCTCAGTAAAAGCCACAAGACAGCCAGCTTGGAGTTTGCCAAAAGGCACCTAAAGACTCTCAGACCATGAGAAAAAAAGATTATCTGAAATCATTTACTCTAATAGCCTTTTAACATCTTGTAGCTCGGATGTGGACCAATGCCAAGTGTCAGACAGTGACCTGAGAGGGCTGAAACCAAGATTCAACTTTTTGGCCTGAATGCCAAGCGTCATGTCTGGAGGAAACCTGGCACCATCCCTACGGTGAGGCATTGTGGTGGCAGCATCATGCTGTGGGTGTGTTTTTCAGCGGCAGGGACTGGGAGACTAGTCAGGATCGAGGCAAAGATGAATTTAGCAAAGTACAGCGAGATTCTTGATGAAAACCTGCTCCAGAGCGCTCAGGACCTCAGACTGGGGGCGAAGGTTCACCTTCCAACAGGACAACGACCCTAAGCACACAGCCAAGACAATGCAGGAGTGGCTTCGGGACAAGTGAATGCTCAGCCAGAGCCCGGTCGAACATCTCTGGGGAGACCTGAAAATAGCTGTGCAGCAACGCTCTGCATCCAACCTGACAGAGCTTGAAAGGATCTGCAGAGAACAATGGGAGAAACTCCCCAAATACAGATGTGCCATGCTTGTAGTGTCATACCCAAGAAGACCCGAGGCTGTAATTGCTGCCTAAGGTGCTTCAACAAAGTACTGAGTAAAGGATCTGAATACTTATGTAAATATGATATTTCTGTTTTTTATTTTATTATTTAGTTTTAGAAAAATAATAAATTAGACATTTTAATAAATAAAAATTTCTAAAAAACTGTTTTTGCTTTGTCATTATGGGGTATTGTGTGTAGATTGTGTGCAGATAGATGATCCTAAAATCAATTTTAGGATAATGCTGTAACGTAACAAAATGTGAAAAAAGTCAAGGGGTCTGAATACTTTCCGAAGGCACTGTACGTCATCCGGATTTTAACTGTGTACATCTGTTGTACTGTTTGATCATTATTGATCACTCTATTGTGTAAATGGACAGAAATGTAATATTGAGATGTACATAATTCTTAATAGAGAAATCTGAATCTAATGATGCACACTGTATTTAAATTAAACAGAGTTCATACTATCTGTTTGTCTCCATAAAACACGATTCTAAGGTTTTATCCTAAACTTTCTGTACCATACAACATTTGCTCAATACACAAATGAACATATGGATGGATTAAGGGGGCATACTCTGACTACACATTGTATTCAAATATTCCATTGGGGTTGCAAAATGTAGGACAGTAAAGTTGATTTGACAAAGAGTGTTCGTTTTCTCAAAACAAGCACACTTGTTACTGTGTTCGTTATATTTATTTAACCAGACAAGTCAGTTAAGAACAAATTCTTATTTACAATGATGGCCTACCCCAGCTGACGCTGGGCCAATTGTGCACCACCCTATGGAACTCGCAATCCTGGCCAGATGTGATGCAGCCTGGATTTGAACCAGGTACTGCAGTGACGCCTCTTGCACTGAGATGCAGTGCCTTAGAACGCTGTGCCACTCGGGAGACGAGGAGTTCTGTGCTGTTCCACTAACACAAAATCATGTCATCATATAATATCAGAACGATGACGGCTGACGCTATGATGCCAGGGCAGAGATTGACAGGAACATTTATGGATTCTATTCCCATTTCCATTGGCCAGTCAAATCAAGCTGTTGCATTGGCTAACTCCCGCCCTGGAAACCAATGTATAAACGAACAGTGATGTCAGCAGGCAACATTGCCAATCTGCTAATGGGCAGTCAACATTCCATAGAGCTGAGGACAGTAAGTACAGCCTGAGACTTGTTGCACAAACCCAATGAACCCAGACATACTGTGACCAACAAAATCATTGTGGAATGCAAGGTTATAGAGGAAGGGCAGGGCAGAGGGTTTCCAAACATATCAGTGATGTCATGACATACTGTATTAAGTAAAGTCATATTTCACCAAAAAGAGCAAATGTGAACGCACTGAACTCAGCGAACCAAACTAATTGAAAACGAATGAGCTAAACAGACAACTGTTAATGTCACGTGAAACAGCAAATCTGATTAACCCTGTAGAGCAAGGATCTTACAGTTTTTAGCATAGCAAGGTTGTGTACAATGGCAACGGAAAGGATGGCTGCCGTTTTATGGCCTCTTTAACCAATCGTGCTATTTTGTTTGTTTTTTCGCATTGTTTGCAACTTATTTTATACATAATGTTGCTGCTATCGTCTCTTATGACCGAAAAGAGCTTCTTGACATCAGAACAGAGATTACTCACCTCGAATTAGACAAATCATTTTTCTTTAATGAGTCGGAAGAGAGGGATTTACTCCAGACACCCGAACAGGCCCTCATCCCCGTCATTCGCAAGAGAAAGAGACTGAGGTTTCGAGGAAGGAGATCGGGGTGCCTTGTGAGGATCTGTCAACGAGTGGCTAATCTGCCTTTGCCATTGGTACCATTGGCCAACGTACAATTGCTGGATAATAAAATGGACAAACTAAAAGCACGTATATCCTACCAACGGTACATTAAAAACTGTAATATCTTATGTTTCACCGACATGAATAACATGAATAACCGACATGAATAGCTGACGGGTTATACACTGTACCGGCAGGATAGAAAAGCGGCCTCTGGTAAGACAAGGGGTGGCACTCTATGAATAGTTGTAAACAACAGCTGGTGCACGATATCTAAGGAAGTCTCGAGGTTTTACTCGCCTGAGGTAGAGTATCTCATGATAAGCTGTAGTGGCTTCTACCTAGAGAGTTTTCATCTGTATTTTTCATAGCTGTCTACACAACACCACAGACCGATGCTGGCACTAAAACCGCACTCAATGAGCTGTATACCGCCATAAGCAAACAGGATAAATGCTCATCAAGAGGCGACGCTCTTAGTGGCCGGGGAATTTAATTCAGGGAAGCTTAAATCAGTTTTACCTCATTTCTATCAGCATGATAAATGTGCAACGAGAGAGAAAAAAATTCTAGACCAGCTTTACTCCACACACAGAGACGCGTACAAAGCTCTCCCTCGCCATCCATTTGGAAAATCGGACCCTAATTCTATCCTCTCGATCCCTGCTTACAAGCAAAAATGAAAGCAGGAAGCACCCGTGACTCGGTCTATAAAAAAGTGGTCAGATGAAACAGATGCTAAACTACAGGACTGTTTTGCTATCACAGACTGGAATATGTTCCAGGATTCTTCTGATGACATTGAGGAATACACCACATCAGTCACTGGCTTCATCAATAAGTGCATCGAGGACGTCGTCCCCACAGTGACTGTATGTACGTACCCCAACCAGAAGCCATGGATTACAGGCAACATTCGCACTGAGCTAAAGGGTAGAGCTGCCGCTTTCAAAGAGCGGGACTCTAACCCAGAAGCTTATAAGAAATCCCACTATGCTCACCGACGAACCATCAAACAGGCAAAGCGTCAATACAGGACTAAGATTGTATCGTACTACACCGGCTCCGACGTTCGTCGGATGTGGCAGGGCCTGCAAGCTATTACAGACTACAAAGGGAAGCACAGCTAAATAACTTCTATGCTCGCTTCGAGGCAAGTAACTGAAAAATGCATGAGAGAATCAGCTGTTCCGGACGACTGTGTGATCACGCTCTCCGCAGCCGATGTGAGTAAGACCTTTAAACAGGTCAACATTCACAAGGCTGCAGGGCCAGACGGATTACCAGGACGTGTAATCCGAGCATGCGCTGACCAACTGGCAAGTGTCTTCACTGACATTTTCAACTTCTCCCTGTCTGAGTATGTAATACCAACATCTTTCAAGTGGACCACCATAGTCCCTGTGCCCAAGAACACTAAGGTAACCTGCCTAAATGACTACCGACACGTAGTACACATGTCTGTAGCCATGAAGTGCTTTGAAAGCTGCTCATGGCTCACATCAACACCATTATCCCAGAAACCCGAGACCCACTCCAATTTGCATACCGCCCCAACTGATCCACACTACACTTTCACACCTGGACAAAAGGAACATCTATGTGAGAATGCTATTCACTGACTACAGCTCAGCGTTCAACACCATAGTGCCCTCAAAGCTCTTCACTAAGCTAAGGACCGTGTGGTGCAAGGACAACAATCTCTCCCTCAACGTTTTCAAGACCAAGGAGATGATTGTGGACTACAGGAAAAGGTCCGAGCAAGCCCTCATTCTCATCGACGGGGCTGTCATGGAGCATGTAGAGAGCTTCAAGGTCCTTGGCGTCCACATCACCAACAAACTATCATGGTCCAAGCACACCAAGACAGTTGTGAAGAGGGCATGACAAAATATATTCCCCCTTAGGAGACTGAAAAGATTTGGCATGGGTCCTCAGATCCTCAAATAGGTTCTATAGCTGCACCATCGAGCGCATCCTGACGGGTTGCAATACTGCGTTGTATGGCAACTGCTCGGCCTCCGACCACAAGGCACTACAGAGTGTAATGCGTACGGCCCAGTACATCACTGGGGACAAGCTTCCTGCCATCCAGGACCTCTATACCAGACGGTGTCAGAGGAAGACCCTAAAAATTGTCAAAGACTCCAGACACCCTAGTCATAGACTGTTCTCTCTGCTACCGCATGGCAAGCGGTACCGGAGTGCCAAGTCTAGGTCCAAGACGCTTCTAAACAGCTTCTACCCCCAAGCCATAAGACTCCAGAACATCGAACCAAATGGCTAACATATATTACCTCAATTACCTCGACTAACCGGTGCTCCCGCACACTGACTCTGTACCGGTATCCCCTTTATATAGCCTCGCTATTGTTATTTTTACTGCTGCTCTTGAATTATTTATTACTTTTATTTTCAATTTTTTCTTCAAACTGCATTGTCGGGTAAGGGCTTGTAAGTAAACATTTCCCTGTAAGGTCTACACCTGTTGTATTCGGCGCATGTGAGAAATACAATTTGATTTGATTTAAGTATCATAAACCAATAGCATATAAGGGTTTGGGGAGACACTGGTTACTCACTGATGGCAGCTGTGCCACTCCCAGGTGTGTCGGGGTCGGTTGGGCATGAAGTCAGCCGTCCCCTGGTTCTTAACCCTCTGTGGGAAGCGAAGCAGGACTCTGATGTCATAGTCTGTAGTCTCAGCGCTGTAGGCAGTGCTGTGGGGAGACAAACACAAAGTATGAAATAGCAATGAGTGAAGGAAAGTACAGATGGCTACAGAGAACTAGTCTCCCAATGGTTGTCCCGGTGGGTTTCTGATACCTCAGGCTCACAATGTGTTCTTGCAACTAGACAGAATTGAGCGGGCCTGGAAAAGCTACAGGGAAGGAATATGATAAATAAATAATTCACATTACAGATTACTGTGATTAATCTCCATAGCCTACTGCACACCTTTTCAGTCTTGTTGCAAGGAAATATTTGTAGTGGACAGGCATACACTGTGTAGAGAGTTCTAGTATGAACACATGTTTTCGAATTGTTTTAATATTAACCTGCATTCCAAAGTATCAGTAAATATCTTTGTAATTGTTGTTGACATTGGAGTGTATAGCACACTATACAAGGCCATCTGTCCATGATTGCTGATAACACAGACAGGATATGAGAGGGCTTCGAGGAATGGCTGTGCTTGAGATGGGAAGGAGGGCAACCAGGAGAGGCAGTGGGACAACAAAGTTCATCGCCATCATTTAAATGCTCTGCAGCCTGGGCAATTGTACCGTACCCATCTAACCCTGGGGCCAAAGTCAGAGGCCCATTATGTGTGCTGCGACTGCAGACCAAACCACTCAGAGAACCATTTACGGACACGCCAGGTTAGATAGACAAGCTTTAGGCTGTGTTTACACAGGCAGCTCATATTTGATCTTTTACCCAATTATTGGGAAAAGATATGATCTGATTGGTCAAAAGACCAATTAGTGGCAACATATCTGAATTGTGTAAATGCAGCCTTAGTGACAGGCATAGGTGACCAGATTTTAGGTTATTGATGTTGCACTGTGAACTGTGTTCCAAACTTTATATACTGCAAATTAGATAAGGAGTAACTTTACTAAGCAGGTAGATATAACAGTCCGGTGCTGAGACATTAAATGAGAATATTCACCGATAGGCACATGGAATCTTTCAATCTGTTCTAACTGGAGGAGACTGATTGTTCATCAGAATGTGTATACTGGCTTACAAAAACTGGTGATAATTTTTCATGCCATTAAAGTGTGCAGAGTGACTACTAACAACATTATGTGTGTTCTCCTCATCCAAAGCAAATACAGACACTTATTAAAACACTTAAAAGGTTTAAAATGGTCTCTTACCTTGCCAAGCATTTCTCCTCGGCAGCACAACGGAGAGAGTACATGTGAGCCCTCTGGATATACGTGGAGGCCTGCACATAGTTTGGATCAGGAACCAGGTCTGGCAAACCTAGAACAATACACTTGGCTCAACACATAGTATCCTTCAACAGCAATTGATTCAATCATGTTAGTACCAGCACCTTGATGCCAATGTCAACTTTAACAGGTCTGCATCATCCCTTGACAGAATATAGAGTATTGATGTGGTGCACCGACCAGTGGGGTCATTCCTCAAATAAAACAGCACAGCTTTACACCTATTTATCAGCTATATTTAATTCCCCTGCATCGTGTTATTGTAAGGACTTTGATACAGATGCAGTAGAAGGTCCTGCCTTAAATGACATGCAGCTTATAAAGCCTTCATAAAAATGTGTTACAAATCATCTATAACCGTATGTCATGCTTTATCAATGGTTCATAAATGTGGCATAACTGTGTGACATAACCACCAATGTCAAATGTGACACAACCCACTATGTCAAATATGACATAAACCTGCGCTTTATAAAGGGTGGTATAAGCACCGCTTAATAAAGGCCTTATAAATCATATTAAATTGAGGCTTCACAAAGCATTTATAACCCTGTCATGAGCATCGCAACGGCAGGCTATTGGGTTTGATTCCCAGGACGACCCATACGTAAACATTTATTCATGCATGACTGTAAGTCGCTTTGGATAAAACCGTCTGCTAAATGTTCTATATTAATTCACTAAAACATTTCTAGGATGGCCCAACCTCTTTCCCTCTTGGGTGCAGAGTCAATATTGGACCTGAACTCAACTTCCTCCAAAATGCTGTGTTGCAGAATGAAACACACTCTAATGTGCAGTCATGCACAGCAAAACACATTGGTAGGGCCTTTTTCACACTTTTTAAATAGAAAAACAACCAAATTGGATTTTCTGTGTTCACAACAATGCTTAAAACTTCTTAAGGCTAGGGGGCACTATTTTCACGTCCGGATGAAACGTGTGCCCAAAGTAAAATGCCTGCTACTCAGGCCCAGAAGCTAGGATATGCATATTATTATTAGATTTGGATAGAAAGTTTCTAAAACTGTTTGAATGATGTCTGTGAGTATAACAGAACTTATTTGGCAGGCAAAACACTGAGGACAAACCATCCAGGAATTTTATTTTTTGAGGTCACTCTCTTTTCAATGGGTTTTCTATGGGGATCTAGATTTCTAAGGCACTTGCTTGCAGTTCCTATCGCTTCCACTGGATGTCAACAGTCTTTAGAAATTGGTTGATGTTTTTCCTTTGAGAAATTAAGAAGTAGGGCAGTTCAGAACGAGGGTCGAGTGAAGTGTACAGTTTGT
Source organism: Salvelinus alpinus (assembly GCF_045679555.1). Lineage (NCBI taxonomy): Eukaryota > Metazoa > Chordata > Actinopteri > Salmoniformes > Salmonidae > Salvelinus > Salvelinus alpinus. Next base: position 34,243,101 of record NC_092090.1, read on the forward strand.
TAGAGGCTCGTGACCTGAAAGCTCGCTCCACTTTGTTTTTATCTGCTATTGAACGCAGTTTATCCCATCTTAAATTGTATCGATTATTTACGTTAAAAAATACCTAAAGTTGTATTAGGAAAGTTGTTTGAAATGTCTGGATCAAGTTTACAGGTAACTTATTAGATACTTTGTCATGTTGTGCGAGTTGGAACCGGTGTATTTTCAGAATCAAACGCGCCAAATAAATTGACATTTTGGGGATATAACGACAGAATTAATCAAACAAAAGGACCATTTGTGATGTTTAATGGACATATTGGAGTGCCAACAGAAGAAGATTTTCAAAGGTAAGGTATGCATTATATGTTATTTCTGACTTGGTGTTGTGCCTGGCGGGTTGAATTATGATTTCTATGTGTATGTTTGATGGGGTGCTGTCCTCAGATAATAGCATGGTTTGCTTTCGCTGTAAAGCCTTTTTGAAATCTGACACTGTGGCTGGATTAACAAGAAGTTCATCTTTAAACACTTGTATGATTTATTAATTATTATTATGAGTTTTCTGTTTTTGAATTTGGCGCGCTGCTATTTCGCTGGGTGTTGTCAAATCAATCCCGTTAACGGGATTGGCGCGCGAAGGGATCACTAAGAAGTTTTAAACCACATTAAGGGATGACTTTTGAGGTCTGGAAAAAATCTAAGAAACTAAGATTTTTGAATGTTGTTGACATTTAATTCAATGAGCATGCCCTGCACTGTTGTTTGATTTGCGGATTTTCTGTAGTGAAGTAAGCGCACATGTAATGTGATTCGGGCGCCAATGGAATTGGTTGAGTAAAAGGCCAGGAACACCGTATTATTCAGAGCCCCATGAAATGACACCATCTATACATTCTAGAGACCCTACTGAGTATTCCCTACAATACTAAGCCCATGCGTATTCCATATACAGTGATTCATATTGGGGGCATTTATTTGACCTTGGAACATATTTTAAAACCCAAATTTAATGCAAATGTCACTTAAATATGAAAAATATGAGTCATTGTTAATGTTTAGACAATTATTGTTCATATCTCATTAATGGTTATTGACACTTTTCTGCTATTACGTTGGGCACATTTATTTTTAAAAATCTGAAATTCCATGACACGGAAGTACTTTTTTAGTGTTGCCGACGAGACGCTGATCATGTGATGAGTTTAAATGCCCACTTGTGCTGTGGTTGGACAGTGAAAAACAAGTAAGTTAATCTTTATTTATTGTAATTTAAATGAGTTTGTAGTAGTTAAGTGTTGAGTTAGATTACATACTATAGCTACCTCAATTGTTATTTAAAATAATTTTGGTGACTTCACAGGATTTGCTAGCTAGCCGAAATGTAGCTAGCTAGCAGGCTCAGCAAAATACAAATCCCCCTAGATACAGCCACGTCTCATAGTCTCGTCATGATAGTAATATTACAAAGTGAATATAGTTTTCCATCTTCCTTCCCATTTAGAGTTAATTACCATGAACATATTAGCATCTCCTGGCTTCCACGCATAGCATACAAGCCACTGACGCAGAGCTTTAAAACATCTACATTTTAAAAAGTCAATAAATCCATATAAGAATAGTCTACACCATCACAATAAATCCATTATTTATTTTAGACAAGTCTAAGGAAACATGATATTCTATTTCAGAAAAACACAATTGCATATTCTGAGCTCTCCTTATGTTAGGCCCTGATCTGGCTATGCCATATGGCTGTGGGCTGCACTAGCTCCTCACTACATATCCGTCGCCAAACCCACTGGCTCCAAGTCATCTATAAGTCTTTGCTAGGTAAAGCCCTGCCTTATCTCAGCTCACTGGTCACCATAATAACATCCACCCGTAGCACGCGCTCCAGCAGGTATATTGCACTGGTCATCCCCAAAGCCAACACTTTCTTTGGCCGCCTTTCCTTCCAGTTCTCTGCTGCCAATAACTGGAACGAATTGCAAAAATCTCTGAAGCTGGAGTCTTATATCTCCCTCTCTAACTTTAAGCATCAGCTGTCAGAGCAGCTTACCGATCACTGTACCTGTACACAGCCAATCTGTAAATAGCACACCCAACTACCTCATCCCCATATTATTACTCACCCTCTTGCTCTTTTGCACCCCAGTATCTCTACTTGCACAACATCATCTGCACATCTATCACTGCAGTATTAATGCTAAATTGTAATTATTTTGCCTCTATGACCTATTTATTGCCTACCTCCATACTCTTCTACATTTGCACATACTATACATAGATTTGTATATTTTTATATTTTATTGTGTTATTGACTGTACATTTGTTTATGTGTAACTCTGTGTTGTTGTTTTTGTCGCACTGCTTTGCTTTATCTTGGCCAGGTCGCAGTTGTAAATGAGAATTGGTTCTCAACTGGCCCACCTGGTTAAATAAAGGTGAAATAAAAAAATAAAAAAATACATTTAGCAGACAAGATTTGCTTAGAATCCCATTGCATTATTTTATATTATTTTATAGTATGAAGAATACAGTTGAACATAAAATAGAAAGGATATTTTCTCCAAATTATTTCGGAGGGAGTGCACACATTCCCTATTCTGTGTTGAGTGGTTAACAAATAAACAAGTCCTCCTATATGCTTAATTTAGAGTTAATTATGCAACTTTAGTTGTGATACAAACATTGGGCTACATGTTAGATTTTTTTTTGTTATGTACCCCATTTTTTCCACCAATTTCAATCTTGTCTCATCGCTGCAACTTCCCAACGGGCTCGGGAGGCGAAGGTCAAGTCATGCGTACTCTGAAACATGACCCGCCAAACCACACATCCTAACACCCACCCGCACCAATGTGTCGGAGAGTACACTGTTCAACTGACGATGAGGTCAGCCTGCAAGGGCCCGACGCACACAAGGAGTCGCTAGAGCACAATGAGCCAAGTAAAGCCCCCCTGGCCAAATTCTCCCCTAACCCGGACGATCAGTCTCTCATTCATAATTTGACAAGCACTTGATAATGCCTCAAATTTCCCCCTAAAAAAATCCATGCCTTTTTGGCCTGCGGCCGTTGTGCCCTTGGGCTGAAAATAATAATTATAATTCCCATCACCCGGCTGCGTGCTCCGAAGCACCTCTCACTACCATGGCTCTCTCAGATATCTCAATTCTTATTAACCAATGCCCGTCACGTGATCTGTTTCTTCCCCCAGGCATCTCAGCACCTGTAGGCTACAAGTGAAGACAGACACATTGGGGACGCAACTGCGCGTCCTTCTTATTGAATTCTGAGGCGAATATTGAAGATATTGGAATAACTATCCACATTTACTTTTCGTCAGCCAACAAGATGAGTAGGCCTAACGAACAGCAAAGCACTAGCCTATGTCACTACTATCCCCCATAGTATAAAAGTTGACCTATTCTATTGGTCAACTTGTCCTTATGTGCGAGAAATAAAAATGTCAAACATAGTCTGGGACAGTTGTGGGATGCGATAGATCCCACATTAATACAACCACTCGCATCATTTTTTTTAAAGAAATGAGGCTGATGCAACTGTAGTTTACTGTAGATTAAAATGTTGATAAACTATTCGATTATTTTTTCACATTATAAGCACAGCAATGTGACATAGCAGTAGGCTATAGTTCCAAAATGTTATCAATTAGCGGGAAAAACACCATTCTCAAAAGTGACCGCAAATTCAATTATGCACATAATTCTTTATTATAAAGGTGCATTTTTATGGTGAAAATTATCTTCCCCAAACTTGAAACTCACGCGCTGCCTATGTATGCCAGCTAGGCTATACACCGGTTATAAAGCAAATTAATGTGCTTAATTTTAAGAAGTTATTTTGCCACTTTAGTTGTGATTCAAACCTTATGATACAAAACATATAGGCCTATGGGATCTACATGGCATGTGCGACTATGATTTTAGAGGGTAAATCAGTTTAATATTGCAGATAGATTGTGGCTTCCATCAATGTAATTGTCTGCATCATTTCCATTCCCCCATATATTTTTTTTGTAAATATACACCAACGTTCAAAAGTTTGGGGTCACTTAGAAATGTCCTTTATTTTGAAAGAAAAGCAGATTTTTGGTCTATTAAAATAACATCAAATTGATCAGAAGTACAGTGTAGATGTTGTTGTATGTTGTAAATGACTTTGTAGGTGAAAACGACAGATTTTTTACGGAATATCTACATAGGCGTACAGAGGCCCATTATCAGCAACCGTCACTCCTGTGTTCCAGTGGCACGTTGTGTTAGCTAATCCAAGTTCATCATTTTAAAAGGCTAATTGATCATAAGAAAACCCTTTTGCAATTATGTTAACACAGCTGAAAACTGTTGTGCTGATTAAAGAAGCAATAAAACTGGCCTTCTTTAGACTAGTTGAATATCTGGATCATCAGCATTTGTGGGTTCAATTACAGGCTCAAAATGTCCAGAAACAAAGCACTTTCTTCTGAAACTCGTCAGTCTATTCTTGTTCTGAGAAATGAATGCTATTCCATGAAAGAAATTGCCAAGAAACTGAAGATCTCAGACAACGCTGTGTACTACTCCCTTCACAGAACAACGCAAACTGGCACTAACCAGAATAGAAAGAGAAGTGGGAGGCCCCGGTGCACAAATGAGCAAGAGAACAAGTACATTAGAGTGTCTAGTTTGAGAAACAGATGCCTCACAAGTCCTCAACTGGTAGCCTCCATAAATAGTACCCGCAAAACACCAGTCTCAACGTCAACAGTGAAGAGGCGACTCCGGGATGCTGGCCTTCCTCTGTCCAGTGTCTTTGTTCTTTTTCCCATCTTAATCTTTTCTTTTTATTTGCCACTCTAAGATATGGCTTTTTCTTTGCATCTCTGCCTAGAAAGCCAGAGTCTCCACTTTTATATAATGTCAAAAACACGATTTCAAATTTTGCTACATAAGACCGAATCCAGGTGGTGAGTCACATATTCGACATAGTGGGTTATGTCACAGTTGACATTGGTGATCATTTCATGTAGCGCTTATGAAGCCTTTAGAAGCTGAACGTCATTTAAAGAGGGACCTAAAATGTTGTGTAGACTTACGACCACAAGTTACATATGGCAGCACATTCAGATAGGTGGAAATAAGGGTCCTGTGGTCAGTAGTCAGGAATCACTAATTACAGTACATTCCTGATGATCATCTTAGCAGAATTAGTACTCCCTCCCTCTAGGTCACTATAGATTCCGATCTTAGTGTATAGAAAAAAGCTAATCATGCCAAGAAAAATAAAATGAGTATACATGAATGAGTCATTCATTCTTTCAAAAATTCTTCCCTAGAATCTGAATGTGAAAGTGAAAACATGGTTGGTACACACACAGGGAGAAATTATGCTAAGAGGCTGGGGCTTTCCTAATATGATGTGATGTTTCACGACACTAATCCTAATATGAACCTGTCATTCCATGTTAACCTTTGGCATGAAAAATACATTCAGACTATTCATATCTGGAGGGGATAATGCTAAGCATTAGAAAGTCGACTTCACCAGAATACTAGACAATTATGTTCTGCTACAGTATCCAAAGTTTATATTTCATATTTGTTGTAGGCTCCTAGTAATCAAAAATTGAAAGATATTTCACGTGTATGCAAGAAAATGTGAGAGATGGAGGGATAGAGAGAGAGAGAGAGAGAGAGAGAGAGAGAGAGAGAGAGAGAGAGAGAGAGAGAGAGAGAGAGAGAGAGAGAGAGAGAGAGAGAGAGAGAGAGAAGCACACTAGGTAAAACAACAATGATCTCACACCCCGCTGTTCCTAAACTGGGCCAGTGATCGACTCTGTCAGAGAAACAGAAGAATAAATAAAAAAGCAGGCCTGCGTTGTCAGAGCTAATGTGTGTCCCATTTCCAGTAAAGGGCATGCCAGAAAGGGTCACTGGGATACCTTATCACCACCCCCTTCCCTCCCCCTTTACCTCAACCTCAAAGGCCAGACATCCACTTAAATATGAACCAGTTGGAGCAACATAAAGTCAATCCCAAGTTTTGACCTCTGGTACCATTCAAAAGAAACTACCATCTGCTTCATTTTGGTTCCAGTAAAATTGACAAAACAGTAAAACAACTGAAGGCATATGGGGATATGATATTTAGCGTTGTGCTTTTCTATTCCCACTCGTTACTGTTGTTTACAGCAGGCCTTGGATACAATTTGTTTATAGGAATTCTACAGAGAAAGCTTCCTATCTCCTCTGCCTGTTTAACGTCCAGGTGAGCCTTCCCCAGTTTAGACACAGGTTCAAGTGAGGGTTCTGTCTTTCCCAGCACTGTGTACACATCCTATTTGTCATCTCTCTCTGAAGCAGACTTACAGGCCACGGGAAGCTTCCTGGGGCAGACCATGTAAACACTGTAAGGCTTGTGTGAAATGCAGAGGTTTTCCATCCAGCAGTGGACTCTTCTCCCTCTTCTTTCGGCAAGGCCTTTGTTCTCTGGCCCCCTAATCTCCGGAAACTGGAAATTGGGTATTTTTCAGAAGGATAAAGTGTGTCTGAACCAAAAGCTGATCAGCCCTCGAAAGCATTTGACAAGGCTACATACTGTATCATATTCTAAATGGGGCACTAGAGAAAATATGTTGGATTTTGCCATTTCTTTAATAATGTCTTTCCCTGAAAGTGTACAATACACAACATGCAAACTCATCCCTTTTGCTAAGTCAATGGCATGTCATTTCTTTTTGAGAACAGCTCTTTCATTATAGTGGGTGCATGTGAGAATACGTGAGAGCTTAAGAGTGGTGAGAGAATAGAGTGCAATACAAATATTGCACTATATAATAGTCTGTGACGGTTGCAGTCACAGCACTACGTGAACAAGACAAGTCCGAGCCTATTGCAACACACCAACACAGGTTCTTTCCACCACCTCATTGTATCTTGTTCCCATTAAGGCCATTTGGCAATAAACAAGACAAGTTACTACTTATCTCTATTGATAACTCAATACAGTAACACTTCCCACCGGGCAAAAACTAGTTGAATCTACGTTGTTTCACATTAGTTAACAACTCAACCAAATATAAATCAAAACTAGACATTGAACTGATGTCTGTGGCCAGTGGAGTTGTTTGGATAGTCCATATGTAGATGCTCTACAGACTATCACCAACATTTCAAATAACTATCTACTAACCCTAACCCTAAACTTAACCCTTACCCTTACCCTAACCCTAGCCCTTGCCCTAATGTTGCTTATCAACAGATTGCTAATCAACAGATAGTTTGTTGATAGTATGACCATACATAGAGCATCTACAGATGGACTAGCCAGACTATCCAAATAAAATGTGACCCTCAATACTTCTGTATCTAATCTCTCTTTGATTTGAGTCCTTGTATTCATTTGAGTGGGAACAAAGCAAACCGGTCTCCACATTTGAAGGTATGTCAGTTCAATTGGAATCCCTTGCAGCCTGCGTATGCTTCTATTGACTGTCAGCCCATTGGAAGAACTTCTATCACATTGATTAAATGGCGTGTGAGAAAGCTGAGGCATCTGCACACATGTTGGCTGCGTCTAGGACAGAGAAGAATGCTTCCACATTCCAGTGTCTTAATGAGAGAGACTGAGTTATGGAACTGAAGCACATGGCACATTAAAGAGCCTGATGCACAGCCAGGCCAGGCAGAGGAATAGAGATATGTGTAAGTCAATCTTCCATGCTCCCAACCAGAGGAGAGGATCCCATCTGATGTCCCAGCCCCTCAGGCCATGGAGGCTCCTAGCAGCTAGAACAGAGAAAACGGCCACACACGTGTTGGCAATTGCGTCACTTTTCGCCACAGGGCTTCAGTTACTCTAAATAAATGTTTTCCACATTGCCAACTTTGGGTTCCAATAATAAAGTCAGTGTCCACCCCCTACCCTCACCCTGCTCCCTAACCCAGCCCTGTGATTGGCTCTCAGAACAGAGTCTATCAATTACCCATGGTTTTCAAGAAATGGTGTGTTTTTAATTACGAAACAAGTCCTGGGCCTTTTGGCTGGGCCGCTGCATGTCTAAGAGCAGCTCATTGATGCTCCCTCCCTCTTCACCTCAGCTCATACTAAATATTTGTTTGATTTCCTGAGGCAATGGACCCCATGTGTTACTGGGACTTTCCACTTCCACGTCTCTCCCCGTCTCTCTCTCTCTCCCCGTCTCTCTCTCTCTCTCTCTCTCTCTCTCTCTCTCTCTCTCTCTCTCTCTCTCTCTCTCTCTCTCTCTCTCTCTCTCTCTCTCTCTCTCTCTCTCTCTCTCCCCTCTCTCTCTCTCTCTCTCTCTCTCGTCTCTCTCTCTCTCTCTCTCTCTCTCTCTCTCTCTCTCTCTCTCTCTCTCTCTCTCTCTCTCTCTCTCTCTCTCTCTCTCTCTCTCTCTCTCTCTCTCTCTCTCTCTCTCTCCCCCTTGGAGTGGTACAGGCAGCACCCCCCTCTCTCCCATCCCACTCACCCAGGCCCCAGTCACCCTCCTCCAGCCAGCCCCAACACCGAGGTCACCTCTATTCCCAAGTTCTGCATCCAGGTCTCCCCAAGAGCCAAGCCATTTTCAGCAGACTATTACTCTCCAAGCTATGACACAGTGAGCCCTGTGTGTGCGCTCACCACATTGGCAGGCCTTTCTCAACACCTGGTTTCAATAACCCCTGTGAGTGGGAAAAGATAAACCGTCCTTCAGTACAGTTTGCTTTTGTTTGGCAAATTGGAATTGAAAGACTTGAGCCAGTAAATAACAATGCTATTCTGGTCATTTAAAGGGATTTCCATGTACTGTGTTTTGGGCCTGAGAGATGTGAAATGAAAGACCTCTAGAAACAGTGTACTTCTCCAGCTGCAGAGGCACATAGCTGGGGAGACAGGTGGTAAGGGTTCTGCTACCCCTGGGCTCACACTGTCCACCGCTGTCAGGAAGCAGCAGAGGAGCAGAGGAGAGGAACCACATTCCATTCTTGTTTTCTCTCCTTCAACATGTGCACTACCATTAGGATCTGGTGGTTCCTTTGTGGTTTGCATGACTGTCTTGTACTGCTCACATCAAACAGTCTATAAAGTTCACTAAAAAGAAGATGACGAATCTCTCTAGTTTCTTTAGGACCACATACAGATAAACTTTCATACTCTCAAAACGAAATACTGTACATTCTGATGATTTAAAACATCTGGTTGGACAGTGGACAAAGAGCTGGCTTTGTTATAGGACATAAGACGTTGAACTAAATGACTTTGTGCATGTACATTGCGCATACCTCTCTGTTCCGGCCGGTAGACACTCCCGACGTTGACGCTGGGGTTCTCCACGGCCATGTTGGGGTTTCTTCCTGGCACCACAGGCTGGAGGAAAGGAGGCTGTGGCTGCACCTGGGGCCTACCGAACGGGGGGAACTGCTCGTACTGGGGGCTTCGTACTGGAGGCTGAGCGCCACCCGCTGTCCTGTCCGGGGCAGCGGGCACTGTGTCGGCAGGGGCAGCAGCAGGATCCTCTCCTCCATTGTAGAGGCTGTGTGTGTATCTGCGGTCCAGGCCATCTGAGATGGGTGGCTGGGCAGCCCGTGCTGGCACAGCAGGCACGGCAGGTACGGCAGGGTTGGGCCCGTAGCCATAGGACTGGTAGTAACGGTAGCCATCCTCACCATAGTCCTGCGGGGAGCGTGGAACCACAGGTGCCAGACCAGCACCAGTTCCATACCCGACTCCAGTGTATCCTCCACCGACACCAACGTATCCTCCACCACCAGCACCATATCCTCCACCACCAGCACCATAGCCTCCACCTGTGGCCCTCTGGAAGGGTGGCTCCGCGTAGCCCCGACCTGCTCCCTCCACCACACTTGGATCATAGGGCAGGGGGTAGGGCTGCTGAGGGAAGGGGTATTGCGGGTAGGGCTGGACAGGGATGTTGTAGGAAGATGAGAAGGATGATGAGGATGACGAAGAGGACCCAGTGGATGGCCTGAAGCGGGGGTTGGTGGAGCCTGTCCCCACGGAGCCCTGGCGCCAGTTGTCGGGCACCTGTCCGAAGCCAAATGGATGTCTGGCCTGTCCTCTCACGGTCTCCGAGCCTCCCCTGGAGGGGGCCTGCCTGCGTACGTTCCCTCCTTGTGGTCTGCGGGGGATTCGGGGGCGAGAGTCAGCCACCACCACTCTGTGACTTCTCTCCTGTTCCTGTGCTCCGGCAGGGACGTACTCAGCTCCACTGTTGAGGAGGCTGAACCTCCGGCCGTTGTTCTCCCACTGGATCATTTGTCTCCAGGGGGTGGCAGCGCCATCCTGCCCCACAGCCTGGTCCTGGGCCTGGGCCCATCCAAAGCTCAGTAGTACACACACCAAGCTCTTCACAACAAGAGGCAGCATCATCATGACACTAAACACACCTCAACTCACCACCACACAGAGAAAACAAGCAACAGCCGCTCAAACACGACCAACCACCTGTACCCTATGTCAACACAGCATGAATCCTCTTCTAGGGGTATGGAGCAGCACGTGGTGGGCGTGTGGAGAGGATAGCAGGAGGATATGCCAGTGGTTCTGTCCATTCGCTGCTCCTTACAGCTGGCTAGAAAGGCTGAGGATCAGTCTGTGTCCAGGAGCAGTCATATCCGGGAGGGGGGGAGTGGGTTTCAGAGGCCCCGCTGGTGGTGCTGGTGTCTGTTAGTGCTGTGAGAGAATGCCCTGTCTTCCTGGCTGTCTAGCTGCGCTGTGACTGTCAGTTGACTGAGCATTGCTCTCACTCAGCCTTCTGGAGAGGAGTGCCTGCCTGTGTGCCTCGACTGCAGCCTTCTATTTGCTTCTCTGATTGCTTACAATGGGCTGTGAAAAAAAGCACTCAACTTTGTTTTTTTTTAAGGAGAGGTCCCACATGGCCCTAGTGCTAGAGTGGTTTCCTGGACTGACTTCTGGAGCCAGGAATTGCTCTGTAAGGCTTCCAGAGTCAACATCACCATCTGCAAAGGCATTCAGATTTATATCGCGGCTCACTTTCCGTTGCCCAAATTCTTTCATCATCCTGAACAAGCAAAGATGCGTTGAACATGGCCTGGATTCACCCACACAGGTGTCTAGCAAACCCTTTTACCTCATAACTGCGTACAGATGGGAAATAACTTGTACCAAAACTAACTTTAGAAAGGAATTGGTAACAGAGTCTTCCTCACTCAGATCAGTTCAGTTACAATGAGCAACAGGTTCCTTTAAACTGGAGAATTGATGAAGAGGAGAGAGTGTGAGGGACAGCTTTCAGAGAAACACAGAGGGATCAGATAGTCTTTGATTCAATACTTAAAACAGAACGGCCATTGAAAACAGTCACTATTATTGCCTTCTGTATACTTATTTCCTGATATAAGGGGATTTTCCATCTGGTTATAGAGAAAGTCTTGTTGTTTTTTAATCTCAACAATCCACCCACTATGTAGTTGTACTCATGTTTGGAAATGTGAAGTGTCCCCCACCCCAAGACCTATTATGCAATGAAGTTCAGGTCAATTAAGCAACCCACCCAGCATCTCCCCTGTGGCCAGTACAATGCACAATACACCCATACAGAGCTCCCAGATCAAACTGTGTGCACTGGCCTAATAGTACCCCCTTTTAAATGATATTGTAGGGTAACATTTTATATGAAGTTGCTCTTATACCTGTGTAGTATTGCTGTAATCACACTAGTACACAACTGTTCTCAAAGAAAGGTAAACACATTTCAAACATGGGGATAAACAGCAGATCTGGTTCCTGCTTGCCTTGACAGAGTGGAGGGAGAGAGACAGAGAGAGAGAAAGAGAGGGAGACAATATAATATTCTTCCTGTTATCAAAGTCAGCGGTTTCCAAGGTGTTTGAGTTGGCATATGCTTTTGTCGGGAGCGGGCAGAATGTGCTACAGACCAACAAAAGGACAACATTCCACCACCACAGACAGGATCAGAGGTTTAAATGAATCAGCGGAGATCTGCCAACTCCGCTCGGCTCCTTTTGAAACATGACTCGGTAAAACAACCTGATTTTGTTTTTCTTCACATTTTTTGAAAGTCAGATCAATGTCCTGCAAAGAGCTAGCCTGGTTCCAGATTGGTTTGTGCTGTCTTTCCAAACTCCTATCTTTAAAAAAAATGTGACCTTTATTTAACAAGGCAAGTCAGTCAAGAACAAATTGTTATTTACAATGACGGCCTACAGTGGGTTAACTTCCTTGTTCAGGGGCAGAACGACAGATTTTTACCTTCTCAGATCTGGGATTCAATCCAGCAACCTTTCAGTTACTGGCCCAACGCTCTAACCACTAGGTTACCTGCCACCCCTCCTGTGGTCAACGCTAATGAGGAAACGTAGGAGGAGCTCCTCTAGGGAGTGGGCCACAAGGTTCCTGTAGAGGGCATCAATATGGATGTGATACTGTGATGTTGTATACAGCAAAGCAGAGAACTAAATCATTCCCAGGTGCCACTTTGCTACAGTGCTACACAATCTTCGTGGTTCAAGGCTGTATGGAGCAACCAGCACAAACTCAAGAGGGATGAGAGGGGATATCATTTGAGTATTGAAATGCTTTACTGCATCTTACACACGTCAAGCAGATATTCTTGGTACGGCCTTAGTTTAGATAGTTCTGTCATTGATGAATTAGGATCATCCAACAGGTCAAGACCAGAAAACGACCGTAGCAAGATAGCAAGCAGTTCAGAGGAGAAAACAGGGAGGCAATTTCAACATATCTCCCCATTCGGAGAGTTGGTTGGAGTCACTAGCATTTCTCACATGCTTTGCCTTCTTGCAAAGTGGATTACCTGCTGAACAGAACAGAACAGGGAGCACAGCCGTGCTGTTGCTATTCCCACTCCTGACTGCAGCACAGTTGATCTCTAATAGCCTGGTATGAGCAGATCATTATTTTCTTGTGCAGCTATCACAGGCTGTTAAAATGTCAACTACCTTTCATTCACCAATGGAAATTATTACAGGTTGGAGGCAATTACCCTCGATTTACCATGTTATTTAACAGCAGGGGCACTGCTATGCTGCTGTTGAGACAAGTGCTCATTTATGGCAAAGTTCAGTGGCAGAATACATCTGGTTTTATTCTCGCTGTTAAAACTGTAGTACCGATGATTGCTGCCGATTCTCTGTTGCTTTCTTCTACTGTGTAGAATGCTACTGCCCTGGTCATTTCATTATCACTCGTCTCACTACCCCGCGGGACGGTTGCGCTAACGTAGGCTAATGCGATTAGCATGAGGTTGTAAGTAACAAGAACATTTCCCAGGACATAAACATATCTGATATTGGCAGAAAGCTTCAATTCTTGTTAATCTAACTGCACTGTCCAATTTACAGTAGATCTTACAGTGAAATAATATAATGCTATTGTTGAGGAGAGTCCACAGTTATGAACTTGAAAATGTATTAATAAACCAATTAAGCACATTTGGGCAGTCTTGATACAAAATGTTGAACAGAAATGCAATGGTTCATTGGATCAGTCTAAAACTTTGCACATACACTGCTGCCATCTAGTGGCCACAATCTAAATTGCTCCTGGGCTGGAATAATACATTATGGCCTTTCTCTTGCATTTTAAAGATGATGGTAGTTCGATTTGGGTATGTCATTTTAGGAGAACATTGAAAAAAGGGGCAGATCCTTAAGAGGTTTTAACATCAAGTATAGCCAAGTTAAGGTTCAGTTCAATGTACTTAATGGTTGGTAATCTTTGCATGTTCCGAGTTAGTGGACCTCCTCAGTGGGCCGAGTTAGTGTCTAGGATTCCCAGTATTCTATATAAAGCAATGTAGTTCAACTATGTAGTCATATAGCTGACATGCATCTACATGCATCCTTCTGACATGCATCCTACTCTCCACTTACTCCATGAAGTTGATATAGCATGGAAGTTCACTGTCCTGATCATTCCACGATCCAGCATTTTCCTTCCACCCGGGGGGAGAGCATTCCAAGACCACTGTTATCCATCCAATCTACAGAGCTACACAGGTTATTTGAGGATAGATCCATACATAAGGTATCCATCTCTCCATCTCCCATGGCTCTCCCCATCACCACACAACACCCTTCATGGGACTGCCTTAGCGGGGATTTTATCTCCATTAAGCTGACATAAAATTATGAAATTCATTATGGAAGAACAGTGCAAGATTCCTGTAGTGGCAGACAATTGATGACTCTGTGACATGTCCTAGTTATGCTACCTCCATAGCTTTTGTTTTTAAAGACAAGTATTTCCCCCGAGGACACTGGGTTGTTTTTATCCCTTTATTACCACACTCATACAGAATTTCATATCATTACAGTTTTTAGGCTTAAATTAAGTTTAGAGTTTTTTATTATTTTTTATTATAGAATAATCCCAGGAGATTCTCTTTCAGAATAAAACGTGTTGGTTTCGATAGCAAACCCACAAGACTGATTCTAAGTGCCCTAAAATCCCATCTTTAATACATTCCGTAGAGATTTGGTTTGAGCTGTGGCAGCTTCTCACGTCTCGTAGAAACACTGTGTACTTTGTGAAGAACAGTGACAGGAGACATTGATCTAAAGGGACTGTGTGGCTGTGTGCTGGGGAAACCCTGAGGGAGCAGGTGCCCCACTGAGAGAGAGCAACCCAGAGAGCTCCACATAACAGGACACAAGTATATGCTCTTGTTCTGCGATCTCACATCTACAGTATAGTCACTTTCTCAGCTTATGATCTAGGTGAAATGTCTATGTCCTCTTGCATGGTGTTGGTTCCATGGTTGTATGTAATTACCCTAGACTAAATGTACTACCATAGTCACATTATGTTTTAAATGGTACCTCTCAATTCAGCTACAGTATTTGCTCAGCGTGTGCTCTTTCACCGCAAGTCTGCGCTAGATAGATTCAGATGCCTTGAATACTGTCAGTACTCTCCAGATGATGTCTGTTGGGAATCACATTCAGTAGTGCTCTCATTCCCTCCTTCCGCTCCTCCCTCTCTCTTTTCCTGTCTCTCCTGGAATTTGAGCTCAGAACGTTAATCTTCTGAAGAATTGTTACTGTGAAATGAGAAGTAAGAAGTCCATCTTTTTGGCTTAATTCCGGTAATGAGAAGCGGTAGGTGGTACTTCTTATTTTACTGCTCCTTTGACGACTCCTGATGAGCATAATACTAATGTCTGTTTCATCTTAGCCTGCTCACAAGAAAGTAGTCTCCCTTTTTTAGTTACTTCCGCTCACGAGCCCAAGTTTCACTTCAGCATGTCCACTGCAATAATATATACAGCTGAGGGAGGCTGGCTATTGTAAGATCGTTTGGTCATACAGTACTGGATGAGAGGCTGTAGTCTTTGAAGTGAACCCAACTGTTTTCAATTACATTCCATTGGCATTCAGTGAGAAGGCGTGATGCACCTGCAGACAGTTTTCCTGGCTCTACATTAAGCACAAGGACGACCAGGCAAACGCTCTCAATCAACAAATCATTACATTCGGTTTCATCAAGGCATACAAAAATCAGCCTGGTAATGTTACACAGATTAACAACATGATACACAAATGAAGATTGCTTCTCTGTCAAGACAAAGCATGTGTTGGTCTACTTGTACTTCTTTAAACTATCTTTGTTCTTCTTGTAACATCTGATTTGCGGTTTTCCATACAAACCAGACAAAATCAAGTAAGCCCTTTCTGGCTGCTGGAACAAATCTCTTAGCTGAACTAATGAGAGAGCCTTAGGCCCAGTTCATTCAATATGGACAATCTGACTGGATTGACTTGGGCTCCAGGTGTACAATAATCACTACATGGTTCAGTCCACCTGCACCACTTGCCCCTGGTGCTTGTTGTTTTGTGTCCGTCTGTCACACACACCACGGCACACAAAGGACACGACCCCTACCTGTAACCGGGACGGGAACCTCTCCTTGGCATATCAGGCCTCCAGATATTCTAACAAACGTCAGTGGGGGGAGCCCTGCGAATGCACCACACGTCACAGGAATCAATGAAGGGTAGAGATGCTCGAGGGAGAGGATGTAGACTAGACATAGGAAAGATGGGCATCGATGAGCGAGGGAAGAGAGTGGCTATTTACTGCCCCTGATAGATTCTGGAGACCCCAATGCGTATGTACTAGCACTAATGTGCTGTACATTTGTGACGTGACTGATGACTGAACATAGACAGAGGTTACTCAAGGGAATAGAGCTGTCAGGGTGGCAGGGTGGCAGGACTCATTTGGTACTGATGAGCATGTTACTATGATGCAAAGGCAC
This sequence comes from Salvelinus alpinus, assembly GCF_045679555.1. Taxonomy (NCBI): domain Eukaryota; kingdom Metazoa; phylum Chordata; class Actinopteri; order Salmoniformes; family Salmonidae; genus Salvelinus; species Salvelinus alpinus. The sequence continues at coordinate 34,259,370 of NC_092090.1, forward strand.
CGGAGGGACACACGTTGATGAGAGAAACATGTAGGCACACGCAGGAACACAAGCATGCAAACGGACACACACATGCACACACACACACACATACATGTGCAAACACAAAAACACCGGCATGTCCATATTCCCACCCACACTCCCAATGCCACTATGTTATTGAAAGGATCCCTGACCTTCTGGTTTCCACCAATGTCCCATCGGTTGTGACCTCAATACGCTTCCCCATCTGCTCCCCAAATGTTACAGTGGAACATTTCACTGGACAGACAAATGAAGGAATACACAGGTGATCCTCTCCTCACCTCTCCTCTCTCCTCACTGTTTTCCTGTCCCTCTCATTGAGATATTGTGACCTGCATCCCTCTGCCTCCAATGTAATTTTCTGCGCCTAGAGCTCATTTGAGATGGGGTTCCATCGGATGGTGGCCTTTCACACATGTGGCACATACAGGCTCAAGGGAAGGACAGCGGCAAAACACCAAATCAAAATCAAAGATAATAATACAAACAGCCCCGCGGGTCTCTCTAATGACTAAGGTGAGCTCCAGACTCTGGCTCTGACTGCACCGCAATACTAATGAGCAGTCTCATGGACGGGGAAATGTCGAGGAGAGTGACTGGCATAGTAAGTGGTTCCTCATCTCACTGTGGGTTTCACTTGCACAACACCAGCACAGTTAGCTAACACGCCATGTTATGATGACTGGCCATGAAATCTAAATCCCAAAGAACAGAGGGAAAAACAAAGACAAAGGAGGGGGGAGAGAGAGAGAGAGAGAAAAGAGAATAGGAGAATTCCATTGTCATGTGTTTCCCAAAGCAAATGGAGCCTGTAAATTTGATGAAGCGGCCCATTCAATTAGCTCCCGACATCCACAGCTGTTCCCTTGGGAGTCGTCCTCACAGATGTTCAGTGTGCTGTTGTCTGCAAACCCC
>NC_092090.1:34262808-34317808 GCF_045679555.1 Salvelinus alpinus
CAGAGGGACATGTTCTTTCTCCATGTCAGCCCTGATCTGTGGAGAGGCATGGTGGTAGGTCCAGTGAGTGTCACACACACAGACCAACAGAGTCTCTACACCTCCCTTCTACATCCTAGATCTACGGCATACTGTTCCCACCACACAGCAGGACATTAACCCTGTATACACCACTATTCCTATCCCTGAAGGCACACATACAACCGGCTAACATAACCATGGGCACAGGCCAGCGGAAGAGTACATTGACATGTTGTTGTCGAAGACATCACTCCAGAAGTCCTGTAAATACACAGTTACAAAGACAATTATTTGTGTATGAAGAGAGAATATACTGGAAACAGTGAACATCTACCCCAGACAGTTCCAGTTGAGATTCAAGAGTTTTGACTGGTCTTCAGTCTACCATTGTTCACAACAACAGACCAATTTTAAGATAGAGAAGAGCAGGAAGTTTTCCAGAGGCAGAACAGTAATGGCTGTAAACAAGCCTGACTCATCAGTACTATTCACTGACTCAATGACTGGCGGCTCTTTGGAAACCCTTTCATTTTTCTTCCCAATCTCATCCCCACTGTCTGCTGAGCGTTTTAGAGACAGGCTATTGGGCAAGGCTCAGAACAAATGCATTGGACCAAATGCATCATCAATACAAAGGGTCCTCTAATGACCAAGTTTGTAATGAGCACAAATTGTATTTTGTTTCTGTTCATTATCAGAACAATGGACTCACACTAATGGCATTAACCATTAGTGTGAGTCAAATAGGTTGAAAGAAGAAACCTACAAATGACTGCCACCTAGTGGCTGCCATGGTGGGTAAACGTGTAATGATTGACACTAGTTGAAAGATATATTTGCAGATGCTTGGGTGCTCTCAGACATTCACTGTTATACACTGAGTGTACAAAACAGGAAAACCTTCCTAATATTGAGTTGCAACCCCCTTTGCCCTCAGAAGAGCCTCAATTTGTCAGGGCACGGACTACAAGGTGTTGAAAGTGTTCCACAGGGATACTGACCCATGTTGACTCCAATGCTTGGTTGGTGGACCACTCTTGACGCACACTGTAAACTGCTAAGCGTGAAAAACCCAGCAGCGCTGCAGTTCATGACACACTCAGACCGGTGCGCCTGGCACCTACTACACACCCTGACCGTGTAGCTCTGTTGCTGCGCCGCTCCCTGCATATTAATGTCCTCTGCAATGAATCAGCCAGACCTCCAGTAAGGTGATACTCCCGTCCTCCGTCTTCGTCTCTCATAGGACACCTTCACAGCGCACACACACACACACACACACACACACACACACACACACACACACACACACACACACACACACACACACACACACACACACACACACACACACACACACACACACACACACACACACACACACACACACACACACACACACACACACACACACACACACACACACACTAGAGCTCCCTTCTGCAGGCGCGATGCTGTGCATGACTACATCACACTACTGCATGTGGTTGGAGGACACGACAGCGGATGGATAATAGCACCATGACTCACTTTAGGGTCACATCATGTAATAGCCGATGCTGTTACTTAGCGTATGGCTGAATGTATGAGTGTGAGTGAACCTAAGTGGTCCAAATTATACTACCATATTAATGGGACGTTGATGAACAAGTGATTCATATTCCTTATAGGTCGCTGTATCCCGTTATAACAACCCTGGGTTCCACCCACAAGCGTACAGCAATAACTAAGGGACATGTAGGCCTAAGGGGAATTAGGATGACAACTTTTGGGATGAGAAGGCCCAAAACTTTATGGTGACAGTCTACAGGACTGTAGGTGTGGATTTGGAGAGGGTAAAGACTAGCAGAGAACTTGTGATTCTGCTTGCATCTTCAATGTGCCCTTCGAGACAACAATATGCTGGGACAAAAATAAATAAATAAAGGGAAGGACATATTATTCTTTTCATGGTGCACTTCTCAGGTCTTTATCAAGCTGATATAGTATTCACTCTCAGCCCTTTCAGCCCCTGGATTCTACTCCACCAGAGAGATAAGAGGAGTGCCCTTTCTTCACCTGAGGAATAAGAATGCAGCGTTCGTCCCCGTCCCACCGCTCAAAAACAACAACACAGGACTCTGACTCCTCGTCCCGCCCGCCACGGCAGAAGTGTCATCCCAACCCGGCAATAAATCACATGGTCCTGTGATGTGTTTACTTAGTACAGTAAGGAGCATGGCTATCGTTCTCTGCTCTTATTTACATCTGTATACCGCCAGACACGCAGGTCTAGCCACTCCTACTGCTCCATCTCTTTGTCTCTGACACACACAAACATTTATATAGGATGATATCGTCCTATAAAAAGTTACAGGACACTAAAATAGCATTACAGATAGAGTTACATAGTGTTCCTTTGTTGTGAATTGAAACACCTCTTCCAAGAAATGAAATAAGCCTCCAAGGATAATCAATAGGCAGCACTCGGTAACCACCAACCAGGAACAATTCTAAAAGAGAACCTACATTTAAGTCTGCCCAGTCGAGGGGACAAAATGCCAGACGGTTATAATCGCTCTGAAATGCAATCTCCAACAAGCCAATAATGTACAGTACTCAAAGCACTAGACCGAATATCAAATCGTTCTTGGAAAAGGGCCCCAGTGAAATCTATGTATGTGGGCAGAGCATAGGTTCATCATGTATGCATTGAGTACTTGACTATTGCAACACCCACCCAGGCACTCAGAGGGCTATCCCTGCTTCCTCTACACTCAACAACAGAACACTTAACCTTCTACTGAGCCCCTCTTAGCCCTAACATGACACCATGTACTTTATTTTGGCCCCCAAGAACCGTAGAGGTTGCAAAAGTGGTGAGGAGCAAAACAGGAAGATCCTCTCTCCTCTCTCTCTCTTAGTCGTAACAGGAAATAACGCAGCTGCAGCCAAAGACAGCTACGAAACGATTTGATAAAAGAAACACCTGGCAATTACACTGCAGCTGCCCACATGAGAATAAGAGTGCATAACCTTGTGCAGTGACATGGTCGTCATTAAGCCCCCAGAGAGGGGAAACAGGCACAGCAGCTCTGTGATCACAGTGTCTGTCTGGCTCTCTGAAGCAGAGCAGGGTAGGGCTCACTGCTGCCTGGCTGACTCTCCTCCCTCTCTGCTCCCTCTCTCCCCAAAACTACATGATGATGGCCAAAGACACCATGACATGAAAAAGCAGAAAGTGTCATCCAAATAACACAATTTAACTAGGCGACTCAGATCCTCTGGCCCTCTGATCTCCTGTGGTCATTAGTGGGAATGCTGTGCTCTTAAAGAGGCTTATGGAGGAAGACGTCTAATGCCAGAAGTTAAGTCTTTGCAAAGTATTACAGACTAGGACCCACTGTCCCAGGCTTTATAATCACTTTACAATGCATGATTTTGCTGATGATCATGGATGATAGTTAATGCATAAGTATTTTTATGTTAGGAACCATTCATTGAGTGGTGAGGGTGAGTTCTGTGCTGGATTGGACAGTTCTATACCAGTTTTAGTGAAAGAAAAAGCCAAGTTTGCTTGGGTGTTCAACCTAAAAAATGACTAATCTCTTCTCGCCAGCCTCAGGGATACAGGCACGGATACTTTATATGAGTCTCCCTAAAAGCAGCACAGTCTGTCCTCTCCTCTGCTATGCCTACCTGCTGCACTGGCACCGAAAACACTGACAAAGTTAATTTCAAAAGCATGACTCAACTCTAAGTTCTTGTCTCCAACTCTCCATGTTAAAGTTAGCCCTGGTGTCCTGTATTTTCTCCACCCCTTATTCCAGCTGGTATTAGTCAAGCAACACTATTAGAGACATTTCCGCTGCTCACCATCAATGGCCCGCCTGGGTAATACTGAACAGACCAAACATACAGGATAATACCTTCTTTCCATGCCTGTTTTTCATTCATGTGCCAATATTGCAATTGATTTCATAAGTGGGGCAGAAGGTGAGCCAGCTAGGATAGATCGTCTGGTTGTTGTGCCTGATCATGCTGCCAGTTGGACTTTGTCTCAACAAGTTAATCATCTTTGTGATTGTCCCCAATGCAGTGGAGGCTGAGCCCAGAGAAGTGCAGTATTTTTGGGAGAGGGGAACAAAGAGTATAGCCGCCTATGCATAAGGCCCTCATTTGTTCCGAAAGTACAGTCATGCTTCACTACGTCTGGACTGGGCCTCCACCACTGCGCTGGCTTAGAGCAATGCTGTGTTTAATAGTCACATGTACAGGGGTTGCAGGTGGGATTGCAAGGTACAGTTCAAATCTTAGGCTCCGAGCTGCATGACTAAGTGAAATAAGTTAATCATCTTTGTGATTGTCCCCAATCACAAAGTAATAAAAAACAACAGCAATAGAAATAGAAGTAGCACTATATACATCATCACTGTAGCAGTGATCAATAAATACATGTCCATTGGGGTGGAGACAGAGTAAAGACTGTTGGGGGGGGTGGCCATAGGGGGAGTAGCAGGGGAGCAGGTAGCTGAATAGCTACCGCTAGTCAGCCTGATGGTCATTCCTTTTGTCCAGGTGGGTAAGAGCAGTGTGCATTGCAATGGCAATTGCGTCGTCTGTGGATCTGTCAGGGCGGTAGGCGAATTGGAGAGGGTCGAGAGTGTTGAGGAAGGAGGAGGTGATATGGTCTTTGATTAACCTCTCGAAGCACTTAATGATGGCGGAAGTGAGTGCTACTGGCCGGAAGTCATTCAGTTCAGTTACTTTCCCTTTCTTGGGCACAGGGATGATAGTGGACACCTTGAAGCAGGTGGGTATAGAGGCCTGAGCTAAGGAGATATTAACAATGTCAGAAAACACAACAGCCAGCTGGTCTGCACATGCTCTGAGGGCACGGCTAGGGATGCTGTCTGGGCCGGCAACCTTGCGAGGGTTAGCACGTCCTCAGCGGAGACTGTGAGTGTGTAGCTCACGTTGTCGAATTTGCGTTGTTTAAACCAAACTATTGTCCCCGGTCACCTTGCCCTTTTTATAAGCAGCATCTCTCTCTTTCAGTTTTCCTGCAAGGCTGCTATCAATCCACGTTTTTCAATTCAGGAACATTTTGAGAGACACTATCGGTATCACATCATTTATGCATTTTTCTATGAATCTGGTGCCTGTGTCAGCACATTCATTGATGTTATCTCCAGAGGTGACACAGAACATATTCCACGTGATTAAAACAGTCTTGTAGGCTGTCTATACTTTATATGCGTTATATTTAGGACAACTGCCAATCATAGAAATGATAGGGCCGCCTCTGTCTCTGAGCAATCTAGCCCTTATGCTATGCTGTGTCACACCTGCTCCCCGGCATTGCTGATTCCTACAAATGTCAATAAGTAGGTATGATGACTGTACTGTAAATTGGATCTTAATCATTGTTGGGGCATTTATAACATTGTAAATGCATAATGCATTTATCGATGCAGTCATGAATAAACACTGGTCCAATAATGCAGACCTCAGGTAATGCCTGTGTCTTGGAGAGTCCATATCTGTCTGTTTTGAGGAATGGCCTCTGTTTGGAGATTAATCATGTTTGGACGCGGGTTGGAGATTAATCATGTTTGGACGCGGGGACGGGAGTCAAGCCGGGACGGGGATGTGAAGCGGGTGGCGCAGGGCAATGACTCCTATCCTGGGTCCACTGGGGACAAGCAGGAGGCTTGAGGGATTAATTGGGAGCCTGTTGCATGGTGCTGGCTCCATGTAGGGTCTCCATTCACTCTGGTGTGGGAGAGAGGATGGGTAGGGGGCTGCATCAGAGAAGAGGGGCTCCATTGCTCAATTAGATTTCAGCAGGGATCTTCAGCATCGCTAATAAACAATAACTGTTACAGCATTACTTTACATTTGCTCAGTTCCCCCCGAGAAAACTATAGAACCCCCCCCCCCCCCCCCCAAGTGAATTTCATTTTACAAGAGGATTGGAGTGTATGTATAGATGATGAATCAAATTAAGACTTAGCCAGTGTTGTGTTTGAGTGCCTTGCAGAATGTGGAGAAGGAACCTCCATTGGTTCATGTTTTCCTGTAGTAGTAGTTTTTTGTTGTGCTTGTGTATTTAAGTGCGAGCGATTAAGCATGAAGAGCTATGTGAATGGACGATCATTATAGCCATTTAGAAATGAGCACCGTGTAGAATCCCAAGCAGAATAATATATGATGTCTTTGTTTATGGAACCTTTGTTTGAAGGGGAGTGTACAGAGTGTATGGTTTGTGAGTGTACTCAAATAATGGGACACTTAACTCACTAGGGCGCGAAACATTTCAATGGATGCAATTAAAGCAAGGCAACTCTCATTTTACAATGCGCTCAAGCCTATCAAATTGATCACACTTTTTCAGCAGCGGATTCTGAATTGCGGAGAGGGGGAAAGGAAAACATATGGTCAGCGGTTTCTTTTCAACTATTTTCACTTCTTCTCATGTGAGGCGTACTCAGGTGCTAATGTTCTGCAGCTACTGGAGGAGAGAGAGCTAGGCAGGCAGCAGGCGGGATAGTGTCGCTAGCTGCTCTGTTGTGTACAATATGAGAGTCAGCAGGATAAGAGTTTGTGTGCACGCACGCACACACACACACACACACACACACACACACACACACACACACACACACACACACACACACACACACACACACACACACACACACACACACACACACACACACACACACACACACACACACACACACACACACACACACACACACACAGAGAGAGAGAGACATCCTGTCAAGAAAGAGGTCAGCTGAGAGCGGAAGCCAGACAAATTACACATCCACACTGACAAAGGGGTTGGAGAGAGGGAAGGTGCATTGTGGGTCCCTCCAAGGGCCTGGATTTGTCTCAGATGAGTAATGGTGTTGGGCCCGGTGCTGGTTGATCATACATGCAATCAGTGTGAACCAGATGCTTTCAGAAGACTCAAATCCAGTCTGTGAGAGGACAGTTGGTTTCCCAGGCCCGTGCTTAAAACGTAATCTCATCTTCACCAGTAGATGGCGTGGATGTCCCAACTCTGCTGCTGCCATACTGGAGGTTTTTTCCTGTTTCCTTAATTTCACTAGTTTTATAATGATGCTGCTGAATTACATAAGAGTGCAGCATCCCTCTCACTCTCTCTCACCAGGCTGGCTCTCCATAAGAAATGGTGCTTTAGATCTTCTCTGCTGAAAGTCCCTCGCTTTTTTTTCCTTTGTTAATGCGCAGAGCTCCATCATAGAGCCACCAAAATGTTTTTTCTTCTTTCTGTACAGTGATAGAAAAATCCAGCTTTGATCACTGACCTAATTAATGAACCAATTGATGAATGCAAATACCAGATTAGCTATGCAAATGTCACAGCGGAAAACAAATACTCTGCCCTCATTTGGAACTTCTGAAGGCTCTAAAGAAATTAGAAATGCATGAGACAAGATCTTGTTCATGATACATTTAAGAAAAAGTAAAGCTGTGGATTAGGGTCTGCGGCTGAGCTGAGTGACGATCTTTTGGGGGACATTGTGGCGGAGAAGGGGAAAGGGAAGAGACTTCACACCGGCGAGGCCCTGATGTGAGAAGAAAATAATGAAAAAGAGAGCAGAGGCTTAAAAAAGTCCTCTTTCTAAAATGACCATTTTTTCCCCCACAAGCCTATGCCATGTACTAAGGATCAGTGTTCCTCCATATGCTACTGATGTCCATTTCTGCACTGGAGGGTCCAGGGATTAAGTTGCTGGCCTTGGAAATGAAGCCAAACTGGTCTGAGTTTCACTGTGCAATATATATATACAGTACCAGTCAAAAGTTTTAGAACACCTACTTATTCAAGGGTTTTTCTTTATTTTACTACTTTCTACATTATAGAATAATAGTGAAGACATAACTATGAAATAACACATATGGAATCATGTAGTAACCAAAAAAGTGTTAAACAAATCAAAATATATTTTATATTTAAGATTATTCAAATAGCCACCCTTTGCCTTAATGACAGCTTTGCACACTCTTGGCATTCTCTCAACCAGCTTCATGAGGTAGTCACATCTACAGAGATAAATTGGGATCAAGTCTGGGCTCCGGCTGGGCCACTCAAGGACATTCAGAGTCCTGAAGCCACTCCTGTGTTTTCTTGGCTGTGTGCTTAGGGTCGTTGTCCTTTTGGAAGGTGAACCTTCGCCCCAGTCTGAGGCCCTGAGAGCTCTGGAGCAGGTTTTCATCGATCCTGATCAGTCTCCCTGTCCCTGCCGCTGATAACATCCCCACAGCATGATTCTGCCACCACCATGCTTCACCGTAGGGATGGTGCCAGATTTCCTCCAGGCGTGACGCTTGGCATTCAGGCATTCAGGCCATTTCTCATGGTCTGAGTCCATTATATGCCTTTTGGTAAACTCCAAGTGGGCTGTCATGTGCCTTTTACTGAGAAGTGGCTTCTGTCTGGCCACTCTACCATAAAGGTCTGATTGGTGGAGTGCCGCAGAGATGGCTGTCCTTCTGTAAGTTTCCCTCTCTTCACAGAGGAACTCTGGAGCTTTGTCAGAGTGACCATTGGGTTCTTGGTCACCTACCTGACCAAGGCCCTTCTCCCCCGATTGCTTAGTTTGGCCTGGCGGCCAGTTCTAGGAAGAGTCTTGGTGGTTCCAAACTTCTTCCATTTAAGAATTATTTATTTATTTATTTCACGTTTATTTAACCAGGTAGGCCAGTTGAGAACAAGTTCTCATTTACAACTGCGACCTGGCCAAGATAAAGCAAAGCAGTGTAACAAAAACAGCAACATAGAATTACACATAAACAAACATAATCGATAACACAATAGAAAAATCTATGTACAGGCAGTACAGGTGGCACCGGGCTGGTGACACGCACCTCAGGTCGAGTGCGGGGAGGAGGTACAGGACGCACTGGGCTGTGAAGGCGTACTGGGGATACAGCGAGTAGAGCCGGCGCAGGATATCCTGGACCAAGGAGGCGCGCTGGAGACCAGGCGCGCTGAGCCGGCACAACCCGTCCTGGACAGATACCCACTTTAGCATGACAAGTGCGAGGAGTTGGCACAGAACGCACCGGGCTGTGAATGCGCACTGGAGACACAGTGCGTATCACCGCAAAACATGGTGCCTGACCGGTCACACGCTCCCCACGGTGAGTACTGGGAGTTGGCTCTAGTTCAAAACCTGGCTCTGCCAACCACCCCGTGTTTCCCCCCAAAAAATGTTGTGAGGCTGCCTCTCGGGCTTCAGTCGTGGCCGCGAACCCCGGTGTCGTCGTTGTTCCTTCCTCGCTGCCTCCGTCTGCCCTCATGGAAGGCGATCCTTTCCAGCCAGGTTCTCCTCCCATGTCCAGGATCCCTTACCGTCCAAGATCTCCTCCCATGTCCAGGATGTCTGCTCCTCCTGGCCACGCTGCTTGGTCCGTTTGTGTTGGGATCTTCTGTCACGATCGTTATAAGGAGTGGACCAAGATGCAGCGTGATATGTTTCCATCCTTTTATTTGGAAGAGAAACTTAAAGAACAATAAAGTGAACAAAGGAAACGTGAAGCTCAGAGTAGTGCTCGCAGGCAACTATACCTAGACAAGATCCCACAAAGCACAATGGGGAAATGACTACCTAAATATTATCCCCAATCAGAGACAACGATAAACAGCTGCCTCTGATTGGGAACCATACCAGGCCAGCATAGAAATATAATTCACCTTGATAACCCACCCTAATCACACCCCGACCTAACCAACATAGAGAATAAAAAGCTCTCTATGGTCAGGGCGTGACAGGTAAGCTGCTCTGACAGCTGATGCTTAAAGTTAGAGAGGGAGATATAAGACTCCAGCTTCAGTGATTTTTGCAATTCGTTCCAGTCATTGACAGCAGAGAACTGGAAGAAAAGGCGGCCAAAGGAAGTGTTGGCTTTGGGGATGACCAGTGAAATATACCTGCTGGAGCGCGTGCTACGGGTGGGTGTTGCTATGGTGACCAGTGAGCTGAGATAAGGCGGGGCTTTACCTAGCAAAGACTTATAGATGACCTGGAGCCAGTGGGTTTGGCGACGAATATGTAGTGAGGGCCAGCCAACGAGAGCATACAGGTCACAGTGGTGGGTAGTATATGGGGCTTTGGTGACAAAACGGATGGCACAGTGATAAACTACATCCAGTTTGCTGAGTAGAGTGTTGGAGGCTAATTTGTAAATCTCATCGCCGCAGACAAGGATCGGTAGGATAGTCAGTTTTACGAGGGTATGTTTGGCAGTATGAGTGAAGGAGGCTTTGTTGCGAAATAGGAAGCCGATTCTAGATTTAATTTTAGATTGGAGATGCTTAATATGAGTCTGGAAGGAGACAGTCTAACCAGACACCTAGGTATTTGTAGTTGTCCACATATTCTAAGTCAGAACCGTCCAGAGTAGTGATGCTAGTCAGGCGGGAGGGTGCGGGCAGCAATCGATTGAAGAGCATGCACTTAGTTTTACTTGCATTTAAAAGCAGTTGCAGGCCATGGAAGGAATGTTGTATGGCATTGAAGCTCGTTTGGAGGTTTGTTAGCACAGTGTTCAAAGAAGGGCCAGATGCATACAGAATGGTGTCTTCTGCGTAGAGGTGGATCAGAGAATCACCAGCAGCAAGAGCGACATCATTGATATACAGTAATCCCTCGTTTATCGCGGGGGTTACGTTCCGAAAATGACCCGCGATAAGTGAAATCCGCGAAATAGAAAACTTTTTTTTTTTTTTACAATTAGCAACTATTACATGTATACAAATACAGTGACTCACGTGTAGGCCGTTTCGTCGACATTATGGGTTTAGGAGATGTTCGAAATTACAAGATAATTTGGCCAACTTAATGTAAATTTGCCAAGCTGTTTTATGTACGTACACATAACTGCACGAGACGACAAAATGATAGCACAATTCGTAGCATGTTTTGATACAAGAAGCGGGAGTGAGTTTTTAGCGAATCAGAATGCAGAGCACAATGCACCAAAAAAAAAAAAAAAATGCATTATGAAAATCCGCGAAATAGCGAATCCGCGATAAGTGAACCGCGAAGTGGCGAGGGATCACTGTATACAGAAAAAAGAGTCGGTCCGAGAATTGAACCCTGTGGCACCCCCATAGAGACTTCCAGAGGTCCGGACAACAGGCCCTCCGATTTGACACACTGAACTCTATCTGAGAAGTAGTTGGTGAACCAGGCGAGACAGTCATTTAAGACAGCCAAGGCCATTAAGTCTGCCGATAAGAATGCGGTGATTGACAGAGTCGAAAGCCTTGGCCAGGTCAATGAAGACGGCTGCACAGTACTGTCTTTTATCGATAACGGTTATGATATTGTTTAGGACCTTGAGCGTGCCTGAGGTGCACCCATGACCAAGTCAAATCAAATCAAAGTTTATTTGTCACATGCGCCGAATACAACAGGTGTAGACCTTACAGTGAAATGCTTACTTACAGGCTCTAACCAATAGTGCAAAAAAGGTGTTAGGTGAACAGTAGGTAAGTAACGAAATAAAACAACAGTAAATAGACAGGCTATATACAGCTCGGAAACCAGATTTCATAGCGAAGAATGATGGAGGCCATTTTGCTCTTGGGGACCTTCAATGCTGCAGAAATGTGTTGGCACCCTTCCCCAGATCTGTGCCTCGACACAATCCTGTCTTGGAGCTCTACGGACAATTCCTTCGACCTCACTGCTTGGTTTTTGCTCTGACATGCACTGTTAACTGTGCGACCTTATATAGACAAGTGTGTGCCTTCCCAAATCATGTCCAATCAATTGAATTTACTACAGGTGGACTCCAATCAAGTTGTAAAAACATATCACGGATGATCAATGCAAACAGGATGCACCTGAGCTCAATTTCGAGTCTCATAGCAAAGAGTCTGAATACTTATGTAAATAAGGTATTTCTGTTTAAAAAATGTCTAAAAACCTGTTTTTGCTTTGTCATTACGGGGTATTGTGTGTAGAGTGATGAGTAAAAAATAAGATTTAATCCATTTTAGAATAAGGCTGTAACGTAACAAAATGTGGAAAAAGTCAAGGGGTCTGAATACTTTCCGAATGCACAGAGGGCAGGGGAGAGGAGAGGGATCTGCCAGTCAGTGCTCTCTACTTAAATTCAAACTCTTCTTTGACAAGTGGACAAACTGGTCTCTGACTGACCTATGTTTCTTTTTGCCTATGCATCGCTGTTGTTATCCAGTTTAATACCTATATAAAGGACAACATGCTAAAAACACAGGGTGAAGACTCCCCGCTCTCTCCCTGTGTGCATATGATGCATTCAGAAAGCCCAGGGTGTTTGGAGCAGTGCCGTGTTCGTTGATCTCCAGTGCATGCAGCTGCAGCCAATAATGCCGTTATCTGGCCAGATTTGCATAGGTAAGTGGCAGCACTCTGGTGGAGCTGAGCTGTGCTGCAGCAGGAGGCTGACCCAATGCCAAGACGTTGAGACAGAAACACTTTCCCTCAGCCTACTAAAAGGTTAAAACAGCTTGCTACCCCACTCTCTCCTCTCCATGGGCCTCAGTGGCAGCTGTCAAAGCTCTGCTGTATGAATAACCAGAGTACACTAGTCAGAAATCATCTACTGGCTGGGTTACCAGAGTACATGAGTCAGAAAGCCTCTACTGGCTGGGTTACCAGAGTACATGAGTCAGAAAGCCTCTACTGGCTGGGTTACCAGAGTACATGAGTCAGAAAGCCTCTAGTGGCTGGGTTACCAGAGTACATGAGTCAGAAAGCCTCTACTGGCTGGGTTACCAGAGTACATGAGTCAGAAAGCCTCTACTGGCTGGGTTACCAGAGTACATGAGTCAGAAAGCCTCTACTGGCTGGGTTACCAGAGTACATGAGTCAGAAAGCCTCTACTGGCTGGGTTACCAGAGTAAATGAGTCAGAAAGCCTCTGCTGGCTGGGTTACCAGAGCACATGAGTCAGAAAGCCTCTACTAGCTGGGTTACCAGAGCACACTAGTCAGAAAGCCTCTACTGGCTGGGTTACCAGAGTACACTAGTCAGAAAGCCTCAACTGGCTGGGTTACCAGAGCACACTAGTCAGAAAGCTTCTACTGGCTGGGTTACCAGAGCACACGAGTCAGAAAGCCTCTACTGGCTGGGTTACCAGAGCACACTAGTCAGAAAGCCTCTACTAGCTGGGTTACCAGAGTACACTAGTCAGAAAGCCTCTACTGGCTGGGTTACCAGAGCACACTAGTCAGAAAGCCTCTACTGGATGGGTTACCAGAGCACACTAGTCAGAAAGCCTCTACTGGCTGGGTTACCAGAGTACACTAGTCAGAAAGCCTCTACTGGCTGGGTTACCAGAGTACACTAGTCAGAAAGCCTCTACTGGCTGGGTTACCAGAGCACACTAGTCAGAAAGCCTCTACTGGCTGGGTTACCAGAGCACATGAGTCAGAAAGCCTCTACTGGCTGGGTTACCAGAGTACACTAGTCAGAAAGCCTCTACTGGCTGGGTTACCAGAGCACACTAGTCAGAAAGCCTCTACTGGCTGGGTTACCAGAGCACATGAGTCAGAAAGCCTCTACTGGCTGGGTTACCAGAGTACACTAGTCAGAAAGCCTCTACTGGCTGGGTTACCAGAGTACACTAGTCAGAAAGCCTCTACTGGCTGGGTTACCAGAGCACACTAGTCAGAAAGCCTCTACTGGCTGGGTTACCAGAGCACATGAGTCAGAAAGCCTCTACTGGCTGGGTTACCAGAGTACACTAGTCAGAAAGCCTCTACTGGCTGGGTTACCAGAGTACACTAGTCAGAAAGCCTCTACTGGCTGGGTTACCAGAGCACACTAGTCAGAAAGCCTCTACTGGCTGGGTTACCAGAGTACATGAGTCAGAAAGCCTCTACTGGCTGGGTTACCAGAGTATACTAGTCAGAAAGCCTCTACTGGCTGGGTTACCAGAGTACACTAGTCAGAAAGCCTCTACTGGCTGGGTTACCAGAGTACACTAGTCAGAAAGCCTCTACTGGCTGGGTTACCAGAGTACACTAGTCAGAAAGCCTCTACTGGCTGGGTTACCAGAGTACACTAGTCAGAAAGCCTCTACTGGCTGGGTTACCAGAGTACACTAGTCAGAAAGCCTCTACTGGCTGGGTTACCAGAGTACATGAGTCAGAAAGCCTCTACTGGCTGGGTTACCAGAGTACACTAGTCAGAAAGCCTCTACTGGCTGGGTTACCAGAGCACACTAGTCAGAAAGCCTCTACTGGCTGGGTTACCAGAGTACACTAGCCAGAAAGCTTCTACTGGCTGGGTTACCAGAGTACATGAGTCAGAAAGCCTCTACTGGCTGGGTTACCAGAGTATACTAGTCAGAAAGCCTCTACTGGCTGGGTTACCAGAGTACACTAGTCAGAAAGCCTCTACTGGCTGGGTTACCAGAGTACACTAGTCAGAAAGCCTCTACTGACTGGGTTACCAGAGTACACTAGTCAGAAAGCCTCTACTGGCTGGGTTACCAGAGCACACTAGTCAGAAAGCCTCTACTGGCTGGGTTACCAGAGTATACTAGTCAGAAAGCCTCTACTGGCTGGGTTACCAGAGCACACTAGTCAGAAAGCCTCTACTGGCTGGGTTACCAGAGCACACTAGTCAGAAAGCCTCTACTGGCTGGGTTACCAGAGCACAGGAGTCAGAAAGCCTCTACTGGCTGGGTTACCAGAGCACACTAGTCAGAAAGCCTCTACTGGCTGGGTTACCAGAGCACATGAGTCAGAAAGCCTCTACTAGCTGGGTTACCAGAGCACACTAGTCAGAAAGCCTCTACTGGCTGGGTTACCAGAGCACACGAGTCAGAAAGCCTCTACTGGCTGGGTTACCAGAGTACACTAGTCAGAAAGCCTCTACTGGCTGGGTTACCAGAGCACACTAGTCAGAAAGCCTCTACTGGCTGGGTTACCAGAGTACACTAGTCAGAAAGCCTCTACTGGCTGGGTTACCAGAGTACACTAGTCAGAAAGCTTCTACTGGCTGGGTTACCAGAGCACATGAGTCAGAAAGCCTCTACTGGCTGGGTTACCAGAGTACATGAGTCAGAAAGCCTCTACTGGCTGGGTTACCAGAGTACATGAGTCAGAAAGCTTCTACTGGCTGGGTTACCAGAGCACACGAGTCAGAAAGCCTCTACTGGCTGGGTTACCAGAGCACACTAGTCAGAAAGCCTCTACTAGCTGGGTTACCAGAGCACGCGAGTCAGAAAGCCTCTACTGGCTGGGTTACCAGAGAACACTAGTCAGAAAGCCTCTACTGGCTGGGTTACCAGAGTACATGAGTCAGAAAGCCTCTACTGGCTGGGTTACCAGAGTACACTAGTCAGAAAGCTTCTACTGGCTGGGTTACCAGAGCACATGAGTCAGAAAGCCTCTACTGGCTGGGTTACCAGAGTACATGAGTCAGAAAGCCTCTACTGGCTGGGTTACCAGAATACATGAGTCAGAAAGCTTCTACTGGCTGGGTTACCAGAGCACACGAGTCAGAAAGCCTCTACTGGCTGGGTTACCAGAGCACACTAGTCAGAAAGCCTCTACTAGCTGGGTTACCAGAGCACACGAGTCAGAAAGCCTCTACTGGCTGGGTTACCAGAGAACACTAGTCAGAAAGCCTCTACTGGCTGGGTTACCAGAGTACATGAGTCAGAAAGCCTCTACTGGCTGGGTTACCAGAGTACATGAGTCAGAAAGCCTCTACTGGCTGGGTTACCAGAGTACACTAGTCAGAAAGCCTCTACTGGCTGGGTTACCAGAGTATACTAGTCAGAAAGCCTCTACTGGCTGGGTTACCAGAGTACACTAGTCAGAAAGCCTCTACTGGCTGGGTTACCAGAGCACACTAGTCAGAAAGCCTCTACTGGCTGGGTTACCAGAGTACATGAGTCAGAAAGCCTCTACTGGCTGGGTTACCAGAGTATACTAGTCAGAAAGCCTCTACTGGCTGGGTTACCAGAGTACATGAGTCAGAAAGCCTCTACTGGCTGGGTTACCAGAGTACACTAGTCAGAAAGCCTCTACTGGCTGGGTTACCAGAGTACACTAGTCAAAAAGCCTCTACTGGCTGGGTTACCAGAGCACATGAGTCAGAAAGCCTCTACTAGCTGGGTTACCAGAGTACACTAGTCAGAAAGCCTCTACTGGCTGGGTTACCAGAGTATACTAGTCAGAAAGCCTCTACTGGCTGGGTTACCAGAGTACACTAGTCAGAAAGCCTCTACTGGCTGGGTTACCAGAGTATACTAGTCAGAAAGCCTCTACTGGCTGGGTTACCAGAGTACACTAGTCAGAAAGCCTCTACTGGCTGGGTTACCAGAGTATACTAGTCAGAAAGCCTCTACTGGCTGGGTTACCAGAGTACATGTGTCAGAAAGCCTCTACTGGCTGGGTTACCAGAGTACACTAGTCAGAAAGCCTCTACTGGCTGGGTTACCAGAGTACACTAGTCAGAAAGCCTCTACTGGCTGGGTTACCAGAGCACACTAGTCAGAAAGCCTCTACTAGCTGGGTTACCAGAGTACATGAGTCAGAAAGCCTCTACTGGCTGGGTTACCAGAGTACATGAATCAGAAAGCCTCTACTGGCTGGGTTACCAGAGTACATGAGTCAGAAAGCCTCTACTGGCTGGGTTACCAGAGTACACTAGTCAGAAAGCCTCTACTGGCTGGGTTACCAGAGTACATGAGTCAGAAAGCCTCTACTGGCTGGGTTACCAGAGTATATGAGTCAGAAAGCCTCTACTGGCTGGGTTACCAGAGTACATGAGTCAGAAAGCCTCTACTGGCTGGGTTACCAGAGTACACTAGTCAGAAAGCCTCAACTGGCTGGGTTACCAGAGTACATGAGTCAGAAAGCCTCTACTGGCTGGGTTACCAGAGTACATGAGTCAGAAAGCCTCTACTGGCTGGGTTACCAGAGTACACTAGTCAGAAAGCCTCTACTGGCTGGGTTACCAGAGTACATGAGTCAGAAAGCCTCTACTGGCTGGGTTACCAGAGTACACTAGTCAGAAAGCCTCAACTGGCTGGGTTACCAGAGTACATGAGTCAGAAAGCCTCTACTGGCTGGGTTACCAGAGTACATGAGTCAGAAAGCCTCTACTGGCTGGGTTACCAGAGTACACTAGTCAGAAAGCCTCAACTGGCTGGGTTACCAGAGTACACTAGTCAGAAAGCCTCAACTGGCTGGGTTACCAGAGTACACTAGTCAGAAAGCCTCTACTGGCTGGGTTACCAGAGTACATGAGTCAGAAAGCCTCTACTGGCTGGGTTACCAGAGTACACTAGTCAGAAAGCCTCTACTGGCTGGGTTACCAGAGTACATGAGTCAGAAAGCCTCTACTGGCTGGGTTACCAGAGTACACTAGTCAGAAAGCCTCAACTGGCTGGGTTACCAGAGTACATGAGTCAGAAAGCCTCTACTGGCTGGGTTACCAGAGTACATGAGTCAGAAAGCCTCAACTGGCTGGGTTACCAGAGTACATGAGTCAGAAAGCCTCTACTAGCTGGGTTACCAGAGTACACTAGTCAGAAAGCCTCTACTGGCTGGGTTACCAGAGTACACTAGTCAGAAAGCCTCTACTGGCTGGGTTACCAGAGTACACTAGTCAGAAAGCCTCTACTGGCTGGGTTACCAGAGTACACTAGTCAGAAAGCCTCTACTGGCTGGGTTACCAGAGTACACTAGTCAGAAAGCCTCTACTGGCTGGGTTACCAGAGTACACTAGTCAGAAAGCCTCTACTGGCTGGGTTACCAGAGTACACTAGTCAGAAAGCCTCTACTGGCTGGGTTACCAGAGTACACTAGTCAGAAAGCCTCTACTGGCTGGGTTACCAGAGTACACTAGTCAGAAAGCCTCTACTGGCTGGGTTACCAGAGTACACTAGTCAGAAAGCCTCTACTGGCTGGGTTACCAGAGTACACTAGTCAGAAAGCCTCTACTGGCTGGGTTACCAGAGTACACTAGTCAGAAAGCCTCTACTGGCTGGGTTACCAGAGTACACTAGTCAGAAAGCCTCTACTGGCTGGGTTACCAGAGTACACTAGTCAGAAAGCCTCTACTGGCTGGGTTACCAGAGTACACTAGTCAGAAAGCCTCTACTGGCTGGGTTACCAGAGTACACTAGTCAGAAAGCCTCTACTGGCTGGGTTACCAGAGTACACTAGTCAGAAAGCCTCTACTGGCTGGGTTACCAGAGTACACTAGTCAGAAAGCCTCTACTGGCTGGGTTACCAGAGTACACTAGTCAGAAAGCCTCTACTGGCTGGGTTACCAGAGTACACTAGTCAGAAAGCCTCTACTGGCTGGGTTACCAGAGTACATGAGTCAGAAAGCCTCTACTGGCTGGGTTACCAGAGTACATGAGTCAGAAAGCCTCTACTGGCTGGGTTACCAGAGTACACTAGTCAGAAAGCCTCTACTGGCTGGGTTACCAGAGTACATGAGTCAGAAAGCCTCTACTGGCTGGGTTACCAGAGTACATGAGTCAGAAAGCCTCTACTGGCTGGGTTACCAGAGTACACTAGTCAGAAAGCCTCTACTGGCTGGGTTACCAGAGCACACTAGTCAGAAAGCCTCTACTGGCTGGGTTACCAGAGTACACTAGTCAGAAAGCCTCAACTGGCTGGGTTACCAGAGTACATGAGTCAGAAAGCCTCAACTGGCTGGGTTACCAGAGTACACTAGTCAGAAAGCCTCTACTGGCTGGGTTACCAGAGCACACTAGTCAGAAAGCCTCTACTGGCTGGGTTACCAGAGTACACTAGTCAGAAAGCCTCAACTGGCTGGGATACCAGAGTACACTAGTCAGAAAGCCTCTACTGGCTGGGTTACCAGAGTACACTAGTCAGAAAGCCTCAACTGGCTGGGTTACCAGAGTACACTAGTCAGAAAGCCTCTACTGGCTGGGTTACCAGAGTACACTAGTCAGAAAGCCTCAACTGGCTGGGTTACCAGAGTACATGAGTCAGAAAGCCTCTACTGGCTAGGTTACCAGAGTACACTAGTCAGAAAGCCTCTACTGGCTGGGTTACCAGAGTACACTAGTCAGAAAGCCTCTACTGGCTGGGTTACCAGAGTACACTAGTCAGAAAGCCTCTACTGGCTGGGTTACCAGAGTACACTAGTCAGAAAGCCTCTACTGGCTGGGTTACCAGAGTACACTAGTCAGAAAGCCTCTACTGGCTGGGTTACCAGAGTACACTAGTCAGAAAGCCTCTACTGGCTGGGTTACCAGAGTACATGAGTCAGAAAGCCTCTACTGGCTGGGTTACCAGAGTACATGAGTCAGAAAGCCTCTACTGGCTGGGTTACCAGAGTACACTAGTCAGAAAGCCTCTACTGGCTGGGTTACCAGAGCACACTAGTCAGAAAGCCTCTACTGGCTGGGTTACCAGAGTACACTAGTCAGAAAGCCTCAACTGGCTGGGTTACCAGAGTACATGAGTCAGAAAGCCTCAACTGGCTGGGTTACCAGAGTACACTAGTCAGAAAGCCTCTACTGGCTGGGTTACCAGAGCACACTAGTCAGAAAGCCTCTACTGGCTGGGTTACCAGAGTACACTAGTCAGAAAGCCTCAACTGGCTGGGTTACCAGAGTACACTAGTCAGAAAGCCTCTACTGGCTGGGTTACCAGAGTACACTAGTCAGAAAGCCTCAACTGGCTGGGTTACCAGAGTACACTAGTCAGAAAGCCTCTACTGGCTGGGTTACCAGAGTACACTAGTCAGAAAGCCTCAACTGGCTGGGTTACCAGAGTACATGAGTCAGAAAGCCTCAACTGGCTGGGTTACCAGAGTACATGAGTCAGAAAGCCTCTACTGGCTGGGTTACCAGAGTACACTAGTCAGAAAGCCTCAACTGGCTGGGTTACCAGAGTACATGAGTCAGAAAGCCTCAACTGGCTGGGTTACCAGAGTACATGAGTCAGAAAGCCTCTACTGGCTGACACGGGCCTTTGATGACTGATTTGTGATTTTACATGACTTCAAAAACATTAACAGAAGTGATACTGTGCTTTAAAAACAGTTCTAGCCATCACGTAAGAAGAAAACAATGCTTTTTTAAGAAGGAGGGAAAGCTCTCAGAGTGAAGTGCCTGTGCCTGCTGAACCAAAGCAGCCTCAGTGAGGAGTGGAGAAAATCCTGTTGACCTTGAGCCAAATGAGACTTTTAAGCTGTTGACAAACACTTCCATAGTAACCAACTTTGTGGTAGCGAGCTGGCTCTTACATTTCAACTCCAATACTGAGTGAAACAAAGGCGGCACTTAGGAATCCAGGAGCTATTCAACCTGGCAAGACTCCAAACGCTGATAGGGCGAGAGACCCAATGGATGAGTTAAGACTAGGCTGAACATTACTACTAAACTACTACAGAAGTAGAGGCTGCTGTACAAAGCCTCTGTACTCCCATCCAGCCTGACATGATCTGGCGTGGCGCCTAGAGGAAAATATCACAGACCTCTAGCCCATCAAGTCTTAACAGACCCATGTGGACTCATCTGCAGGGTGAACGGAAGGATTACAAACTCAACAGAGCTCAATGTGAATCTGACCCATTCACCACCTGAAAGAGACACTCACCCTCAACTCATTGTAGGGTCATTGTCAGTGCCAGCGTCTTATCTCCGCCACTACCCATGCAGCTCCCTGTGGACTTCTTATTTGGAGTCATTAGATCCTGCAGAATATATTACAATAGGAAAGTAGATGAGAAGGGAACGATCATGATGGCATCACTGGAAAGGAAGCTTAAGGGATTGATTTTCCCCAGTGGTTCAATAATTATTGGGCTTTACTTGTTCTCAATCCAAGATTGTGGGACGGGATGTTGTTTGACCTTTTAGATTCAAACAACATGTCATCATAGACACCTGCAATCATAGACGTGGGAATGTAGCTAGCTGGCATGTTTTCTCTCCATACAAATGTCACGCATATTCTGCGGTGTCCTAAACGCCTACTGTCAAAAGAAAGAAGCATTTTCAGTCAACCATTCTAAAGTCAATAGGGGCTTATGAGTTTAACTAACTCCATCAGCAGTGGGCCTGAGTTAATTAAACCCGGGGAACAATGTCACGGACCAAAGAGGACAGCATTGTTACAGTACCTCACTCTGTCTGACTGTGTGAAGGAAATGCCATTACCTCAATGTTCCCTTAGTCAACTGAGAAAACATTTTCACACAGAGAAGAATGCTCGGGCTATGTTAATTCAACATTTCGTCATCACTGTTTTCTGGCTACTACTAATGAAGTACTTTGTGCTTGTTGGTTAGCTAAAACTATTTCATCAACAGTTATAAAAGACCAAACTCTGCATTGTTACTGTTCCTAGCCAAAACACTTCAGTCATGTTTCAAGTCACATGATCAAGTTTAGTTTTACAACTTCAAATGGACCTGTAGAATGTAGTCTGCTTGCTCCACCCTGGTATTAAGCTTTTAAATGTTTATAGCTCATTATCAACCAGCAATTAGAGCCAGTTCAGCAATGTGGAAAATGGAATTTCCTCCATCTATCGTCCCAGGTTTTCCAATGAAGTGGCTTGCACTTGAACGCACTGAGAAACAATGGAACCTGGGCGCCGCTTAATTAAAAGAACCCAGCATCTGTTTCTTCAAACAATTAAATATGAGAGGTATTAACTTGTGGTATTTAAAAAGAGTTTTGGCACTATATATTCCTTAACAGATGATTTAACAAACATCTGTTGCCTTTTTCTGCAATGAACAAGAGTTTCCATCAGTCTGCCAAGCCTTTTTGTTACGCTGCCATTTCTCTCGCTTCAGATGCTCGCATCACATAAGTCTCGCTTGGCAGCCACAGACTGCTAGCTGGTTCACGGGTCAGGTTTGGGTGACCTCAGACTTCTCCTCAATCTATAATGTTCTATACTTAAACACAACTTCAGAGTAAATCTTTAAGAATTTCTTCTAGAAGCTGTCTCTGTGCACCAAGTAGGCCTATAAGCCAGTTGGTGAAAGCTTTTTATGTTTTGGAGGTCTCTAGGGTTTGTAACATGCTCAGCATTCATACAAAGGCTACTCATACAAAGAATAATCTTCAAAGATTCTGACAGATCAGATATGGTCAAACCTAAATAGTCAAACAATAGAAGAAGGTTATTTTCCCTTGTAGTGAATAAAGTTGTACGGACCGCAGAGCATAACTGACAGCTGAGTTGAACAGGCTGGGTGGCGTGTTGCTGATGCCCTTGTTTCTTTTGAAGGCAGAGGAGGACAGTCACCATGGTGCCTGCTGCTGGCTCTCCTCAACTGCTTCCTGAGGGATGCTCTGATAGACAGACGGACAGACAGATGAACGGACAGACAGATGTGAGCAGGGCATGAGTCTTCACTGTGTCTCTCAGACTGTAGTTACAGGGAATGTTACCGGAATCAAAGGTACTTCTGAAGACGGACTTGTAATGCTGGGTCATTGTTAGTGGGGTTATTAAATTGTGTTTGTGTGTGAGAGAGACAGAGAGAGAGGGAGAGAGAGACAGAGAGAGAGAGATCGAGGGAGAGAGAACGGGAGAGATGGAGACAGAATGTGCGTATGTGCAACTCCACCTATGGTGAAGCACACCTCTCCATAAACCCTGTCTCATCTCCCCTGGTATCCAGACACAGGCTTTGAGTGATTTCCATTAATTCCTCCTGTCAGCCCTGGTCCTCCCGTCCTCCCAGACGCAGCTGAGGAGAGCTGAGCAGAGCAGCATGGAGAGCATTGTCACTTCCCCCTTGCCACCAGCACCACCTCCACCAAGCTGTCTGTCCGTCTCACAGGAGTGCCCTTGACTGCCTCATCATCCTAGCGTTCTCCTGATCATTAAAAAACACTCCTCCTCGCTACACACTCCTTTTAATGTGGTCCGCCATGAGGAGAAAACAACAGCATCAGGCCAGTCACAGTGCTGGTAATTGATTTACAGTGCATTAAGTGACTCTTCACAGCCGTTGGCTAGGGTTTCTTTCAGGTACTGCAGTAATAATAAGATTCTCGTTTGAGTTTCAGTTCAGAGCGGCGCCACAATCCTTTGAGGTCCATGTCTGGAGTAGGGCTATACATAATTAAAGTTCACAGCATAACACTGCTGTGCTGTCCCAGCAATGGAGGGTGATGCCACTTACTCACGCTGTCTTCACAAGACAGACACACGCTGATGAAATGGAAGCAGAACTCTGTTCACTCGAGTCCTCTGTGTGCCTCAAGAAGCAGAGTTGCGGAGACATCTTGGAAACTGAGCCAAGTACACAGCAAAAAGGGTTAGCCCTGACCTCAACAAAATGTGCATTAGAACAAATGGTACAGTACAGTGAAAACGTATTGAGCAGGACATGGGAGTGTGACATTTAGCTTAAGCACCATTTCTAATAGCACAGGCTGTGCAGTTTGTGTTTAAAATTACAATGTCACCTTTTTGCTCGGGGCCTGTGCTTGTCTGTGCGGGCATGACGGTGCATGTGTGTGTGTGTGGTGTGACTCAGCAGCACAGTCATGCATCTGCTGTTGTCCTTCCACCGGCTCTGAGGAGCTCTGCTCTACCGTCGTCCTTTATCACAAAGGCTGGTTCAGAGAATATTAAGAAGTCATCTGTTTATTCTGCTCACTATACTATTTATAGGAACACCAGCAAGGAGGAAACCCTACAGAGGTCACAGTAACGGAGGGAGCAGACACCAGCTAACCAGCTAGCAGAAGCATGCTGTTCACACACAGAGCCAGAAGAACACATAGAGCTTTACAGCCAGTCAAATCAGTTGGCTTCGGTTTCGACCCCCCAACACGAATCGGCTTGTCATCCCCCTTACGGAGCAGCAACGGACCTGTCATCTGAAAGCAACAGAAACAGACTGGACAGTCAGACAGATTGAGCCCCCCTCCATTACCATGCAGGGCCAATAAGCCATGGGATACAGTCATCAGTGTAATATGATAAATTGGACACAGATGAAGGAGAACAATGCTCTCTTCTAATGGCTTGGGGTCTCATTTAGAGACAGGGCTAATCTTTACACTGCTCTCCATCTTAGTCATGGTGCCTCTCCTCTCGTAAACCCAAGTGAGATGGCTCTCCTCCTCCTCCTCCTCCTCCTCCTCCTCCTCCTCCTCCTCCTCCTCCTCTGCTGACATCCCCATTAGAGCGATCCCCTCTGATAAATGCCACGCAGATTACAAAAGGGCCGATTCTCATTTCAACATCCTCCTCGGGCCGCGCTTGAAGACAGCCCCAGTCCTCTGCTCCCCGCCCTTTAAATAACGCCTTGTTTTTCCACACAGTCAACCAGGAACCACCGCACATGAATAATGTATGTTGGGTAATCAGAGCGGCATCTCACTGACTGGCCAAAGAGGGGGAAAGATTGACAAATATGGACCGGGTTTGGTTTTGCTGGACAATGTATGTTTAATACATACCACGTTTGATATATACCACACGGATCATTGGACTGTATGGGTAAACCATGAAGCTTGTCCCCAATAAATGAAGTAAATGTCAAGGGACTTCTCAGGTAGTCATAGAATTTTGATGAGGACACTTCCTTAAACAAATCAGTATTGAGTATCTGCCATCCCATGGGATTTTAAGCAAATGGATAAGACTGTACTACATTGTGACATTATATAGTATCTATGAGGTCTCATTTTACCAGCAGCTCCATCATTGAAGTTAGGTCTCTGAGGACGAGACATTGTTATTATTGAAGAGCGATCCATCAGGAGTGTTTGGGGGGGTGCTGACGCCACACTGAGAGGTCTACAGACCCTGCAGTGAGTTAGTCGATCAATCAGAGACAAAGTACATTCTCCCTCTCCATGGCAGTGGGACAGTCTGTTATCACTGTAACCGCCTCTTCAATTATAACGCCGGTGGGGTGCAGATCAAAGATAATGCCAACACCCAGGAATGGGCCTTTGAGGCAGCTTACAGTGTTTCTTTCAGGAGCAGTTAATAAAGGCACTGGGACCTGCACTCCATCAAAAGAACTGGCTCTGACCCATGAATGTGCTTTCTGTAATAGACAAAGAGGGAAGGAACTCTAATGGGAACGCAGTGCTGGATCTTCTGCAGGTGAGAAAAGAAGCCTTGTTCTTCCCTTGTTTAACTTTCAAAGCAGCCTCTTTACAGGCCCGACCGACTCCTCCATCACAGCACAGGAGTGAACGGACACAAAAATATTCAGGAATGAGGGATAGAGGGCCATCTCTGCTAAGGAGATCCCCCCCCCTCCCCCCCTCCAAAATAATAAAATGGAAAAAAAGTTAGCTGACTATTGATTTTTTTTATGTATCACGCCCAAAGTCATCTATCTCAAATGCATAAAATATCTGAATTTGAAACAACTGAACCACAGAGAACTCATATTTTTTATGCTGGTGAGAAATACGCATACAACTTCCAAGGCTATTTGAGATCAACCTAAGCTGACCGCAAGTTCACAATAATTGCATCAGATTTCATATTCAAGAATTAGGTGCAATATTCATAGATTCCTGCGAAACGTATCAATAAATGTAATCTCACTGGTCTGTAATACACATACTTTTGCCCACAACAAAATAAAGTGCTTGACTTTAAATGCATCTAACTTGTACACATTTAAAGACAGTATTTCAACAGTAATACCCTCTTATCATCCGTCAACAGAACACAGCTCAAGTGTATGCTTTTAAAGACTGTACAACACTTTGAACAATGTAATTTCTGAAAATTGTCTGACATAGTCTCCAGTCAGTTACCATGGTGGTGGGGAATAAGGCTTGGTGCTAGCTTGCTGCTGCTTTACCACACAGTGAACCTGCTGTTGAAGCTGTTCAACTCTCAGTGGCAGACAGGCTTTGTTAGAAACGCTGTGTAACTAGGGAAAGCTGAAAGCTTCACGCAATCTGAGGAATAATAAGGTTCTGAACACTCCATTTTCTCTTCCAGGAAATCCAGACAGACAGATTTTTAACTGAAGAACATAATGTTTATTTTTACTAAGGCCCCTAGATGGAAACAATGTTAACCATAGCCCTGTGTCCACAGATAGGGATTGTAAATAAAGGTCTCATTCTTTGCACAGTGCTTATAAGAGTGATCTCCAGATGCGAAGACACAGACCAAAGACAAGGATGCACTTGACTAAAGTAAGATTAAAGAGTGTACTGAAAGTGGCTGTGCCATTGAATTAGATTTTGGGACATAGAGGGGCAGTTTCCCAGACACAGATTTAGCCTTGTACTGGACCATTTAATAACTAATATTTCATTAAAATCCAACAGCAGATTATAATCTCCAGTAAAACCAACCCTGCTCTGTGAAACTAACATTTAATGCCAGTTAAAATGATCTCTTTCTGTCAGAGGATGAACTTGAAACAACATTTTGAAAGGATATGATGGCCAGAGAATGAGAATCTCACGGTCGTTCCATTTGATTTCCATAACTTTTTGACAACACCCCTTTTGTTATGTACTACATTTTCTATACATATTTGCCCACGGTAGATAGAAGTGGTCAGAAAGTAACTTTTTGGGCCTGAATGCTAAAGCATTTAGGACAAAGAGGTGCTCAAAGTTTACCCATTTTGCATACCCTGCCATGAGACATGCATGTCTTGTTCACTGGAAAAGGTAAACAGTTGAGATTGATATAATTTAAAATGTACAGTATGTCATTTTATATCCTCGTAACGTCAATTATCTAAAAACACATCAACTCCAATGTAGTATAGAACCTATTTTACATAATCTGAAGTATTTGTGATATGCCCGCCGCTATTGGTTGAGACACAGAATGAAAATGGCGCCGGAGGAGATGGCTGCCGTTTTACGGTCTCCTAACCATTTGTGCTATTATGTGTTTTTTTTGCGATATTTGTAAATGATTTTGTACATAATGTTTCTGCAACCATATCTTACGACAGAAAAGAGCTTCTGGATATCAGGACAGCGATCACTCACCTCGGATTAGACAACGATTTTTCAAACAACAACAACAACAACAAGCAGGACTCACACGATATTCTCCAAACACCCCACAGGGCAGACATCCCAATTATTCGCATAAGGAAGCGACGCAGAGGACACAGAGCCGGATGCCTCGTCCGGATCCGCAGAAGGCGAGTAGGAAAGCTGCCGTTACCGTCAATATTACTCGCCAACATGTTATCATTGGACAATAAACTAGACGAGGATAACGAATATCCTACCAACGGGACATCAAAAACTGTAATATCCTATGTTTCACGGAATCGTGGCTGAATGACGACATGGATATTCAGCTAGCGGCATACATGCTGCACTGGCAAGATAGAACAGCACACTCCAGTAAGACGAGGGGGGGCGGTCTGTGCATATTTGTAAACAACAGCTGGTGCACGAAATCTAAGGAAGTCTCTAGATTTTGCTATATTGTATATTGTGATAAATTGCAGGCCACACTACTTGCCTAGAGAGTTCTCAGCTATACTTTTTGTGGCTGTTTATTTACCACCACAATCAGATGCGGGCACTAAGACCGCACTCAGTCAGCTGTATAAGAAATAAGCAAACAGGAAACCACTCACCCAGAGGCGGCGCTCCTAGTGGCCGGAGACTTTAATGCAGGGAAGTTTAAATCAGTTCTACCAAATCTCTATCAACATGTTAAATGTGCAACCAGAGGGAAAAAATTCTAGATCACACACAGAGACGTGTACAAAGCTCTCCCTCGCCCTCCATTTGGTAAATCCGACCACAACTCTATCCTCCTGATTCCTGCCTACAAGCAAAAATTAAAGCAGGAAGCACCAGTGACTCGGTCTATAAAAAAATGGTCAGATGAAGCAGATGCTAAACTACAGGACTGTTTTGCTATCACAGACTGGAAAATGTTCCGGGATTCTTCTGATGACATTGAGGAATACACCACATCAGTCACCGGCTCCGGCGCTCGTTGGATGTGGCAGGGCTTGCAAACTATTACAGACTACAAAGGGAAGCACAGCCGCGAGCTGCCCAGTGACACGAGCCTACCAGACGAGCTAAATCACTTCTATGCTCCGAGGCAAGCAACACTGAGGCATGCATGAGAGCATCAGCTGTTCCGGACGACTGTGTGATCACGCTCTCCGTAGCCGACGTGAGTAAGATGTTTAAACAGGTCAACATACACAAGGCTGCGGGGCCAGACGGATTACCAGGACGTGTGCTCCGGGCATGTGCTGACCAACTGGCAGGTGTCTTCACTGACATTTTCAACATGTCCCTGATTGAGTCTGTAATACCAACATGCTTCAAGCAGACCACCATAGTCCCTGTGCCCAGGAACACAAAGGCAACCTGCCTAAATGACTACAGACCCGTAGCACTCACGTCTGTAGCCATGAAGTGCTCTGAAAGGCTGGTAATGGCTCACATCAACACCATTATCCCAGAAACCCGAGACCCACTCCAATTTGCATACCGCCCAAACAGATCCACAGATGATGCAATCTCTATTGCACTCCAATAGAGAGGTAGAGAGAGGTAGGTAGATAGCAACACATCTGCCACACTGATCCTCAACACTGGAGCTCCCCAGGGGTGCGTGCTCAGTCCCCTCCTGTACTCCCTGTTCACCCACGACTGCATGGCCAGGCACGAGTCCAACACCATCCTTAAGTTTGCAGACGACACAACAGTGGTAGGCCTGATCACCAACAACGACAAGGCAGCCTATAGGGAGGAGGTCAGAGACCTGGCCGGGTGGTGCCAGAATAACAACCTATCCCTCAATGTAACCAAGACTAAGGAGATGATTGTGGACTACAGGAAAAGGAGCACCGAGCACGTACCCATTCTCATCGACGGGGCAGTAGTGGAGCAGGTTGAGAGCTTCAAATTCCTTGGTGTCCACATCAACAACAAACTAGCGTGGTCCAAACACACCAAGACAGTTGTGAAGAGGGCACGACAAAGCCTATTCCCCCTCAGGAAACTAAAAAGATTTGACATTTGGGTTCTACAGCTGCAACATCGAGAGCATCCTGACCGGTTGCATCACTGCCTGGTACGGCAATTGCTCGGCCTCTGACCGCAAGGCACTTCAGAGGGTAGTGCGTACGGCCCAATACATCACTGGGGCAAAGCTGCCTGCCATCCAGGACCTCTACACCAGGTGGTGTCAGAGGAAGGCCCTACAAATTGTCAAAGACCCCAGCCACCCCAGTCATAGACTGTTCTCTCTACTATCGCATGGCAAGCGGTACCGGAGTGCCAAGTCTAGGACAAAAAGCCTTCTCAACAGTTTTTACCCCCAAGCCAGAAGACTTCTGAACAGGTAACCAATGGTTACCCGGACTATTTACATTGTGAGCCCCCCCAACCCCTCTTTTACGCTGCTACTACTCTCTGTTTATCTTATATGCATAGTCACTTTAACTATACATTCATGTACATACTACCTCAATTGGCCCGACCAACCAGTGCTCCCGCACATTGGCTAACTGGGCTATCTGCATTGTGTCCCACCTCCCTCCAACCCCTCCTTTTACGCTACTGCTACTCTCTGTTCATCATATATGCATAGTCACTTTAACCATACCTACATGTACATACTACCTCAATAAGCCTGACTAACCAGTGTCTGTATATAGCCTTGCTACTCTTGTTTTATTTCTTTACTTACTTACCTACCTACCTACCTACCTACCTACACACACACACACACACACACACACACACACACACACACACACACACACACACACACACACACACACACACACACACACACACACATACCTTTTTTCTCTCGCACTGTTGGTTAGAGACTGTAAGTAAGCATTTCACTGTAAGGTCTACACCTGTTGTATTCGGCGCACGTGACAAATAAACTTTGATTTGATTTGAGTATTCTCTTGAATACAGGGTGGATGTAATTTCAATCATTCAGAAAACAGAATTCATAGAATGGACATATCCCTTCAGACCACTGCTATTTAACTGGTACATCATTGACATTTCATTTACATTTTAACTTCCAATTACTACCACAATTCCATCCACCGTCGAATGTCAACTTAAATAGTGTCGTGTCTTTGGCTATGCCGGATTAAGTGATATGACATGCTATTCTATAAAATCATTTCTCTGTAATTAATATTACCTGATCAAGCTAATCATGTAAATGTAATTAACTAGAAAATCAGGGGGCACCACCAAATAATGTTTAGAGCTGTTGTCTTCTGAATAAACTCTTAAAGACCTAGTAATCCTTTACCTCAATAGCAGTCAATATTTAATCGTCACCTTTTTAAGTCTCATCTGAAAGTTGTAAATTCTTGGTTATCTTCACGAACCCTGGCTAACAAGTTGAATCAGCAATGCAAAATTTGGTTGAATTATTTATTTACTAAATACCTAAATAATCACACAGATTTACATCTACACAGAATGGGTCATACATTGATTACAAATTATGTCATAAAGGAAAACGTCCCTAGCGGACGGAACAGATATGACGGCTGGTTACACAAAGAAAAGGGGTTGGGTTTTGAATGAAAGAGCGGGAAGACTGAGGAACAAAAAGATTTTGTGTCTCTATCGGGCTGTAGGCAGCTACTCTATCGTAAATACAGAATCTTATGCATTCTAAATAACCGCCCATTTGGAAAAGGAAAATGCAATAAATATTTACTCTGAGCTGCGCTTCGTACGGTTGGTCATAGATGGAAGGCCGGGTTGTCCTTTGAAGAATGTCTGGTGGTAGAACGGACACTTGGTAGTACCGTCGTCCTGTGGTAGAACAGATACTCTGTCCGTCCTCTCCTAGCCCACGTCTACAGTTGCTGCACTAACGCAACGGCTAGGAGGTATCACTTCTTTATGTAATAAGAGTTCAAAGTTCATACCAAGTTGCCATACTTTAAGCTCAAGCTATATTCTGGCTGGTGTAGTCGAAATTTATCCTTTCGGCGTGTCGATCGTCACCTTCACATTGAAATTCGATGCTAATTTCCTTAGGTTCTTGCTGAGTTTGGCTTAGTTTTGTAGGTGGTCTTTGTCCTTTCAGCGTGGGGACCGCAAGTCCTCACGTCCTTGGAACAGGAAGATGAATTTTCGTCAACGGGTTTATATAGTGGTGAAAGAAGGGCGTGTTTCATAGTTTACAACCAGTTTCTGTTCACTTGGGTGGGGCCTCTGAGTGAGCAGAGTTTCTCTATGGCAAACCGTTCTCTCATTTAAGAAGCAAAAATTTTATTTAATCTTTTCACAAATAGTTTCATAATTAAACATTTAAATTGCACAACAATTCCATGTGAATCTGATAACTAGAATGTGTAGACTTTCCAAGATACAGTTTATGTCGCCCTATCAGTAATAATGTCTCAGACGCCAACTGATCTGACATCATATTCATTAAGTACCAATGCATATTTTCAACTGGTTGGATTACCAAAATATGGTTCAGTTTCCCACCTTTTGATGTTACCAGACTCTCTATGTTAACAAAGGGATTTTCAATAGTCACATCGGTAGAGTAGAGAGAGGAAAAAGGGGAAAAGTATTTATGGGGGTCATAAACCTCCCCCAACAGGCCAACGTCATGACAATAGGAATGGCTATTTTATTATCTATATTTCTATGATTTCAACAGGTTTCCTATGGAGGATTGACAGTATAATTTAAACCAATAGACATTCTCATATAAGTCAACATTCTCTGATGCGTGGACCTCCAACCATCTTTGTGCTACCATTTGAAAGTTTAAATTCTGGTTTGATTCCCATTTTAGTACATTTGTCAGCCAAAACATGACACCCACCCTGTATTCAACAGAATGCTGTTTATCAACCGATGGCTTGCACAACACAAACACGTCACGTGATGTAAAATAGGGTCTAAGCTAAAACAAATGAGAAAATAAAAAACACGTTTTTAGATAATTTATGTAATTGAAGGTAAAAAAAAAAATCTTTATACATTAAAAAACAAACAAATTATCAAATAGTTTCATAACCCTGTTTGTGAGCTATTACATGATATCAAACGTAATTGTTTATCTTTTCCAGTGATGAAGACATGGATGTCTCATGATATTCAAAATGGGTCAACTTTAAGCACCTCTATCTCCTAAATGTTTTGGCCTCCAAAAAGTTCCTTTCTGACCACTTCTACGATTGGCAAATATATATAGAAAGTCTTGATCATACCAAAAGGGGTGCGGTCAAAAAGTGATTGAAATCAAATTGAATGACCAGTCATGTATATCTTGTAAAGGTCCAATGCAACCGATTTTATCTCAATATCAAATAATTTCTGCTTAACAATTAAGAACCTTACTGTGATTGTTTTAAATTAAAATGGTACAAATGATACAAAAATAGCTTCTCAGCAAAGAGCAATTTCTTAAGCAAGAATTTTGCTAAGACTGTCTGGGAGTGGTCTGAGTGTGGAGGGGAAAACTGAACACTAACTGTTATTGGCAGA
This sequence comes from Salvelinus alpinus, assembly GCF_045679555.1. Lineage (NCBI taxonomy): Eukaryota > Metazoa > Chordata > Actinopteri > Salmoniformes > Salmonidae > Salvelinus > Salvelinus alpinus. Next base: position 34,295,304 of record NC_092090.1, read on the forward strand.
GATGTTTGGAACTCTCTTTCGTATTGGTCTATTAACTAATTTACCATCTGGTGATGTCACCAGGCAGGCCAAAAACCCATCCCACCAAAAAGTCTGACATTTCAGGTGTTCTTTTCAAACAGCTCTTTCAAACAGCTCTCTAAAAGGGCATTATCATAATTTTCACAATTTCAAAGTAATATTCCAACCTCATGGAGTGGGAATATATATAAAACACAGTAAATCACATTTTGACTGCACTGGGCCTTTAAGCAAACAGCTAGTTTGAAATTGAAATGAAACAAAGTATAAAGCTGATTACAATTGGAGATCCTATCTATTTTCGTCAGTAGCCGCTGGCCATTCTCACCACAGAAGCACCCTGGTCCGCTCACTCACTAGTTCTGAATAGACGTGTCTAGAGGAGGACAAGAAGCAACTATGGAACGAGCAGAGAGGAAACAATTCCCTGCAGCTGCCCAGGCAGCGTCTCAATACCTCAGAGAGCAGAGATTACCTAAGCGATAAAAGACCTCTGCTCTCACAGCCACAGAACATGTGAGAGAAATGCAATTTCCATGCAAATTCAGAGCACATTTACACAAGTATTTCCATATTCAGTGTGATTGTGACGCAAATGCTCTCCGTCTTTTTATGCTTAACCTTTTGTTTTATTTGTTCAACTGCTGGTGTCATCTATTTCCTATTATCCGGTTTGACACTCTGAGGTGTTGTTGTCGTGTATGGACTTGTACCTGCCTGCAGTGTTCTCGGCACAAAGCTAGATTTGTTATTCATGCGACACCGTGTCCTTTTACTTCATCCACCCCAATGCTTCACTAGGATACAGATGGTTAAGATAACAGTCACCACTGATCGTATGCCAGGCAGTCAGACAACACCATTCATCTCTCTTATCAGCATCTCCGTGGGTACTCTGTCTGACTAGACTGTACAGAATGGTACACTTTGCATTGGGCCGCTGTCGCTCAACGGAAGCTAAACAAACCACTACGCTCCCTCCGGTCTGCTTTAGCTCACCACTCTCTCCACGCTGTTGAGTTGACCACTTTTTAGTTATTGTTCGATCCTTCAAAGTGCTTTTGGCTTCTTAAACCCGAGACTTGACAATTTTGTAATTGCGTTGTGTGATAAAAAGCTAATTAACTTATGGAAAGATCTCTTATCTGTCTTATTTTTCCCAGTGTCTATCCCCAGCCTGGTCCTGATAAGATCAGTTGAGAGCATGTGTGCCCCTCCCCCCCCCCCACTGCTTCTCTCTGTTATTAAGGACAGCGATATCTACTGTGGATAGAACGGAGATGAGAACACAGTTGTTAATGCCAGTAAGCCAAGCGCATGCAGAGATATTGACGTGATAAAAATCATGGAAGAGCCTAGGGGAATTACCGACAAATAAAGTTGTGATGCTTGACATCACATAAACAACTGATAAGGCTGGGATGTGTAATGAGTTGAATTATTTGACTTGTGCTCAGAAAATGTGAGTTGACTCGTGTCTTGTGAAGCAAGACAATATGCCCACGCTTGCAAATTTCGAATAAAAGCCAAAGAAAATAAGTTAGAGAAAGAAGCTGGTGGTGGCAGACAGTATAGTGAAGGTGTAGCTAAGCAGGTACTGCAGGATTTTCTTCCAACTAGGCACCAAACTGAGCAACTTAGCTAATTGATCAGTTCAGTGATTGCGTAAATTCAGCACACCTAGTCTTCCAGGTCGGTTAACTCAAAACATGAAGTGCCTGCGGCACTCCAGGACCAGGGGTAAATCATCTATATACAAATATAACTCTAGGCAATTTCACCCCTTAAGCACTACACTCAAGACATGAGCCACAGTGCACAGCCATATTGAGACTTCAACTCTTTTTCTAGCAGCCTCCTCCTCCCTCTAACACAGATGCAGTGAATATGGCCTGGAGCAGCAAAGACTCAATTCCTCCTCCCTTGATTGTGAATTAGAACAGATTAGGATTGTGCTGTCTGTGCAGGAAATACGTCTTTGTCTGGGATTTCAGCTGCCTGGTTCTTAGTGCCTTGTTTATATGGTGCAGAGCTAGCCCATAGCTGAGCAAGCACTTGCAGTCCCAAAAATAAAACACCATTTGTTTTAGTTAGGGTTGCCACCCTGGGCCTAAATAGCTTTTCAGGCACAGAGACGGACGGGCGTCAGGTATATCTCCCCCAGTCTCCGCCAGGGCTTAGTTAGCGGTGGTCCTGCCTGCAAATGATGCTATTTGCAGCTGAAACTGAAGAGCAGATGCTATCAAAATGAGAGGAATACATTTCTGCTCCATTTCTGCCTTTCTTCACAGCAGCCATGATGATGTGGCGTTTCTCTCTTTTTGGATGGTTGAGCTGGAAGAACTGCTTAGAGCGGAGGGCATCTGACTGGAATATTTGACAGTGGTTTAGCACCATGCATTACCATTGCATTACCCAAATTACCTGGCACTCTCTCAGAGCCTCCTTTGGCATAAATAATGCAAAGATTCTCTGTAGCTAAACTTTAAAGGAATTCACATCACGTTTGTGGGCTGCTGCCTTTTACCATGTTCCTCAGAGACGAGCAATACATCACAAATTTCCAGTGAAGCTGGAGGGACTGTTGCACACCTGTAATATGTCAGCCCAGACATCACCTGCCAGAGGCACATGGCATCAGTATTACTAGTACAGTACCAAACAGCCCTTAAGAATGAGAGGGAAAGACATAAGGGTAATCATGTTCGAAAGAAGAGTTTTAATTGCAGTGTAAAGTTCCTAAGTCAAGAGAGAATGCAAAAACATTAGAGCGAGAGCGAGAGCGAGAGAGAGAGAGAGAGAGAGAGAGAGAGAGAGAGAGAGAGAGAGAGAGAGAGAGAGAGAGAGAGAGAGAGAGAGAGTGTGATTCTATCAATGTCAGTTCTAGGGGTAAAACCCTGAAGGCTTCAGTATCTTAATGACCATGCCCATGTCCCTGTTAAGAGGACACACATGAAAACCAGCAGACTCTTAGCACTGCTTTGTATTCAACGAGAGGTGTTAGGCTGGAGGTTTGGGAGGATAGTTACACGGCCACTCTGCTGGTGAGACATGTCCTGAATAGGGCCACTGGCAGAGCTGCCTGGCTGGTTGGCTGTAATTGCTAAACAGACTAATTTCTAGTGTGCAGTTTGCAGTGCTGGAGCGGCTGAAGCTCAGCCCCCTCCATCAGGGAGAAGGACAGAGGCTGCAGGCTCTACTGGCTCCAGGGCCAATAAAGGATATGAGCCAGAGGCCAACTGAACTGACACAGTGAAACAAATAGCTCACGACAATCCATCTCATTCAGTATTTGCATAGGGACATCGATCGGCAGGCAAAACCCCAACCAACCATGAATAAACTGTTTACGTGTCAGGGGGACCGGAGAGCTTGTTCAAAGCTTAGGTTATAATGCAAGGGATAGGAAAAAACAATCCCTGTCAATCTATGCATTTTAAGCTGATGGTCACAAAGGAATGAAGTATTGAGATGTTTTAAGTTGGGGTGTAGGGACTTGGGGGACGGGGTCTGGAACATATCGACACATCAAGGAAAATGTCAACCAATATTACTGCCCTCAGCACTCCAGCATTTGGGCCTGACAGAGAGGCTCATTATTGGATGACCTCACTCAGTAAGCTCACTCCATCAAGCCTCTGGTGAATAAATGTTGGTCTCACCAAGCGGAAAAGACAAATACGGTACAAATGGCCTCTGAAAAAACGGTGGGAATGTATTCATATAATGCTTCCATTCCATTTGTGTGAAATATTTTTGACCGGACGATGGAAAGAGTCACTTGCACACTTAGTAAAGTAAAACAAATATGAGAAAAAAAAGAACAAAGGATAATTTCAGAAATATAATTCTTATCAATCTTGGTATGGTATTTGATTATTCGATTGAATTCAATCTTAAAATCACTGTTGGGGAGTAGTGACCTACATTTAGTTGAACTAGTAATTGACCTACATTTTGCAGTAGCTTGGTGGTAATTCTAATCTTAGAACAAAAGTCTAATCTAGGTAGTGTTTTCAGAAGTTCATTACTTTTAGCCATGCAACGGTGTAACTAACTACTGGAACTACACGCTACTTTTTAGCAAAAATAAAATATGGGTAATATTTCCTTTTGTTTTCGGCATCAGATCTGCCTAATTCTCCCTTGAAACATAGTTCATGTTTTTATTAGGATAAATTACACATTCTGTAAACATGTGACTCCAGAGTGAACTGTTCTTGCAATTTGTAGTCTATGACATTTCAGATTTAGATACGAGGAATTATCACTAAGTAGTTTGGATGCCGTGAACTACTTTTTCAAGGTAACTTTATTGAAGTAGACTACATTTTCTTAAGGGTAGCTTTAGCGTAGCTTAACTTCTTCCAGTGTGAAGTAATTGGTAGCTTGGTAAACTACATTTTCAAAGTAGCTTCCCCAACACTACTTAAAATGCAGCAAAGTTATTTTGTGGTGAAGAAATAGCATGGGAAAAGCATTAACTGTGTCTACATTAGGCTACACTAGCAACTCTGGTTGTTGCTGGTGGCACGTAAACTACATTTAGTTCACTGTGCCATTCCCTTCGTCCTTCTCACAGATAAGGAGGAAACATCTAGAATTCCAGTTACATGAGCTCTTGCAATTATGCCCCAATCACCTCCTCTCCTCGTGAGCTTGGGCAACAAACTAATGATAATGTAGTATCCCATCAATGCCAAGAATCTACACGTACGCAGGGACATGAAATTACTAATCATGTTGCAAAAAACATTCCTGGCAAGACAGTCGAGCCAATTCCCTCTCCATCTCCCCCTTTCTTTCTCTGTCTCTTTCTCCCGCAACATCTCTTCCTTTCCCCATTACCAAATACCTCTCCCTCCCTCCCTGCCTGTCTATGTAGTGGGTGGCTGTGGTCCAAGCTATCCAGAGTTAAACTCGTTAACCCCTCCATACAGCAGGAGATTGCTGCCACATGCCCTGGGCTGACTCAGGAATGCTTGTGTCCAACGCCCCTGGTACCTCATCCACTTGGCTGCAGCTGCTGGCTTGGGCCCTAGCATGGTTCCCCATCCCTTCCCTCAATCAGTAATGTTTGTCTTGGAAAAGCAGGCTTCTTCTTAGATAGGCTTAACACAGACAGCACACATGGTCAGAATATGATAGATGATAAAATGGCTCAGGTAAATAGAGTGCTTTACAGTATCAGATTAAACAAGACAAGCCACAATGAAATCCCCCCTACCTACATGGTCAATGTTGAAAGTATTTAGCTAAAGCCATTACACATGCAATAGCAGACCATTCATCCAAATAGCAGTTTTAATATCAAGCCTCAGATCAAGTCCAAACTGGAGTCAGTTGCCAACGAGCTCGCTGCGTGAGAGAAATGACATCTTAAAAATCAGGAGCCAACATGCCTTGCTTTTAACACCTGTCACCTAAACTACAGGGCTGAGCTGCATGGAGGAGATTAGCATTCATTAATGAGAGCTCCTATTGATTCACTCCCACTCTTCCCCAATCACAGAATGTTACAATCCATGACTGCGGAGTCATGGTTACACAGTGGAGAGAGGTGTATACCCAACACAGCAACACTTCCACCACCCACACACACATTCACGTAAGCACGAGAGCACATGCGCACGCACACACTCCACAAATCCCCAGGCCTCATCTGAGATGCAGTGACATTAATCAAACCGTACATCACACCTCCATAACTTGAATGGTAGCCACACACACGACTAGCTGCCATTGACACATCTATTTCAGAATATGTTACTGATATCGACTTCATCTCTGGATGTCATTCGCTAAACATATTGTCTGCTCTGTTTTTATCATTCAGATATGGAGCGCAGTCTGCAAATCTTGTTGTATTGGATCCTCAGTTCATACAGAATTAAATAAACAACAAAACTAGATATAGCAAAACTGTTATTAAATGACAAAATCGTCTAGCAATGCTAACAAACACAACAATATGAATACATGTTTGTTGGAGCATGTTTTGGAATCCAGGCTGGTTAATGCTACATTGGTGCTGTGACTTATATCACACAGTTGATGTCTATCAGCCGGCTGTTAACCCTGTACCAACCTTAATTCAATACCCTATCCCCACCAGCATTCCCCACTGCAAAGTAAATCAGTAGCACTAAACTTTATTGACACTGACAATGTTATTGGCAATGTCTGGGTCAATCCAATAGTCGGGGAGGAGTGATGTTGTACGCTGATGGCCATTGAATAACATCTAAAACCTGAGTCATTGATGCCCTCAGACCTCCCCATAAAGTGATCCCTAATACTAAATACTCTATGAACAAAGTCATCTTGTTCTCAAACTGCTGAAGCCACAGCTGTCTGCTTCTGCTCTCACCCGCTAATCTAACGCTGATAAAAGTTCATCAGAAAACAATATAAAGAGAAATCATAATGCTGCTTAATCTATAGAATATATGCATAGCTATCACAGGAGATTAATAGCGGTGCTCAAGCCTAATCTAATTTAACACATGGGAAAAAACATTTGACTAGGCATTCTTGTAATTTATTAGGATCACAAGGGGGTAATGGTTGTGGTGGAAGGGCACCATTTTGATACAACATGGGCACTGAGCACATGAACACTAAGCCAAGAACTCCACATTATTGGCATTAGAAAGCAAACATTTGATGCTTTCCTAATGATCTCCCAACAGTTAATCACCCTTGATATTACCAGCCATTAGCTCAGTTTTATATGATAGAAGTGGTCGGAAAGTGGTTAGAGAAGTTGGAGAAGGTGAATCTAATGACGCTGTTGCTTTTTATTAAACCTCTTAATGGTGAAGAGACTTTTAATATGTGAAGACAGCACTACTGTATGGAAGATCAGTTTGGAATAGTTAAAACAATAAAGGTGGAAAATAAGGCTTGTGAACTGTGTAATAGCCAGATAAATTAAATATTGCATTTCATTCCATATAGGTTAGATGGTTCAGACAACGAATGACTGAAACCATTGAACATTAATGAGAGTACATTGCTGTACTAAGTACTGACTGTAGTGCAGTTGTAACAGTCAGCAAGCCAGTGCAGTGGTCTGGTCTAACACCATAACACCCTAACACCTTAACCTCCTAGCACCACAACATCCTAACACCCTAAATCCCTAACACCATAACTTCCTAGCACCATAACATCATAACAATATAACACCCTAACACCCTAACAATATAACACCCTAACACCCAAACACCTTTACAGCCTAACACCCTAACATCATAACACCCTAACACCTTTACACCCTAACATCTTTACACCCGAACACCTTTACACCCTTAAAACCTAACATCCTAACACCTTTACACCTTAAAAACCTAACATCCTAACACCTTTACACCCTAACACCGTTACACCCTAGCACCGTAACATTCTAACACCCTAACATACTAACACCCTAACAACTTTACACCCTAAAATCCAAACATCCTAACACCCTAGCATCTTAACACCCCAACCAACAACCTCCATCTTTATCTGAACTCTTGTTTGAACTGTTTTTATCATGTTATTCAGGAATAATCATATCTAGTTGGCTCCAACTGTGTATCCCGTGCATTGCTCTGTTTTTACATGAACATATTTGGAGGATTTTGCTAAATTAAGACATTTTGAGAGATCCTGAAGAAGAGAGGTTGTGATTTATTCACCCTGGCACAGAAAATGGGGATGTTGCCTTATTTTTTTCAACCCAGTGTTAGACAATGAGACGAATGGGTGCATTAAAAGATAAAAGAAAGTGAACAAGAATTGTATACAAACACCAACACGAGGACTGCGCCCGTGATATGAACTATAATTCTTTCCATGACGCAAACACTGACCTGAGATACCATCCTACCCTCCTTCTCTCACTCTTTCTCTATTGTACTAACTAGCCTTTCACAGCAGTCTCCCAGACGACGCCGCAGGCTCAGGAAATGTATCAACGTTGTAAGAAACTCCTTTAATTCAAAAATCCCTCATCTATTTACTCACTCTCACCCCTTTACAAGCACAGCGCATAATATGATCAAATCTGTGTCTCAAATCTACGTTGTCTGTCTGAAATCGGGAAACCCCTAATAAAGACTGTGCATACATTTTCTGCTGTTGTTGCTCATTGAGCCGTTCCTCGTTGTTGTTAAGGCCTGGTGAGGACGGGGTGCCATGGTGAAGGGTGTCAACAGGCTTGATTGCGATCACTCTCCTTTGTTCTCTGAGAGCAGACGTCGTTAGGATTCTGCACACACACTATCACTCCCCCCGCCTCATATCCCGTCCTGACCCGAGTGGAGGGCTTTCAAAATCACAACAACCTTTATTTTCATTTATTTTCATTACATAGTAGCACATTAAACTACAGCCTACGTGGTTTATGCCTCGCATATGCCAGTATCGATCTGGCTGTTGGACAGTAAGTTAAATCCCTACGTTTGGGCCTTCACCTTGAATCATGTCTGGAGAGCTGCCAGGCTACTTGCAGTCAATTTGCGTCACACTAACAGCACACAGTGTTTTCTTAATAGGATTGTCACAGTGATGGTATAGGGCCCATCTAAACACAGCGCTTCTCCAAATTGCTGATTAGCCCTACTACAAAGACACTAGTAACGTTTTGTATGCAGAGTTTAATGGCGAGCAGCAGAGCACTTAATGTGAGTTGTGGTGGCTCCCATTCTCCCCTGGAGTTTAAAGACCATAAGAAGCGATGAAATATTAAGATTCCTGGAGTTGTTTAAAATCTATATAATGGTGGTCTTAGTATCCGTCGCAATCTGGGTCATGAAGCCTTATGGCAATATAATAGGAATGTACTTAAATCAACCTGTGACGTTATGAAAACAATCTGACCATTATCGTAACTGGACTCACTATACTTATCAGAACTAAGTACAACACTAAATCTGCTCATGCTCATACTTTGTGTGCATTTTCTAAAAGCCATGACACATTTTTGGAGGAAACGGCAGATGGTGGTTTAGGATTTTCCAAATTGAATGATAAAACTGCATACACCACTATAACATTCTGTCATCCACCATGCTTCATGTTGCAGTGTTATAATTAAGCCTACCCTCACACGTACTCTCTCTCTCACACACACACACACACACACACACACACACACACACACACACACACACACACACACACACACACACACACACACACACACACACACACACACACACACACACACACACACACACACACACACACACACACACACACACACACACACTAAAAGTTACAAGCATTTCGCTGCACCTGCGATAAAATCTGCTAAATATGTGTACGTGACCAATACATTTGATTTGATAAGATGAGCTGAATCAGTCAGAGTTCCAGCCTCCATCACAATCCCACAATTCCTCACACCTACTGGTCCGGCTGACTGTCGAAGCCACGCTGGCTCCTTACATTAATGTGTACATTACGCTTGATGAGCTGCCATTAGGGAGAAAATATACATTACATGGAGGCAATTAAAGTTTGCTAGACCATGGACAGTGCCCTAGTCAGCGACACAACCATGAAGCAGAATATTCGATTTCGCACACGATTTCGTGTGCCACAAGAGCAATAAGGAGCAGGATCCTCCCAGCAGGAAGCCTGAGGACTCATACAGTATGTATGTACCCAGACATACTGTAGTAAAGTGGAAAAATCTGCCTTTCTGGCCTTGAGCAAGGCAGTTAACCCCCAACAACAACTGCTCCCCAATGATGTGGATGTCGATTAAGTCAGTCCCCCGCACCGCTCTGATTCAGAGGGGTTTGGTTAAATGCATGAGACACATTTAGATTGAATGCATTCAGTTGTGCAACTGACGAGGTATCCCCCTTTCCCCCCTAGTACCCTCAGAGCAGGCTAATACTGTACAGAGCTAACACATCATGTCTGGATGAGGTACAGTACAGTGGATCAGCTAGCGCTAGTGGGATGTCTGCAAGCGTGCAGTGCAGTATGCTTTATTGCCCAGATGCTAATGTTCCTAGCACATAGATACTCATACTGCCTGACGCCCATGCCGGGATCCTCTCCTCTGAATGACAGAGGGTTATGAAATCAGAGGGCCATGTTATCTATCTGATAAAGATACATCTCGAAGGCAGAGCCGTTTGAAGACCCTGCCCAATTAGATATGATATGCAGAGGGGCTGTGATTTACATTTTCTTCTATCAAGCGACAGATGGATTTATATCGCCAATTCCTCAGATCAGAAGAGAAGCAGAGAGCAAAGGCACAAACATGATTTATTCAACACTGCTGCATGCATAATATAGACTAAATCTATATTCAATAGAAATGTTGTCTCTAAGCTATGTATCCCACTGCATGGAAATGTATGTAAATGGTGCACTGTTGCACCAACTTCTAGATCTGAGTTTATTTTGCAGAGGCTTTATTTCAGTCTAGATGTATTAATATAGTCAATTTGATTAAAATCAAGTTTGGCAAAGAAAAACAAGCCCTGCAACCACACAGAAAGAAAGAGAAGTTCATAGATAGGATTTTGAAAGCATATTTACAGAGGCTGAAAGCGTGTTTGGAAATATTGGATTTTTGCTGAGTACAGAGGAAATGGGTCAGGGTTACATTAGTGATAAGGAGACAATGACAGGCGGAGAGTCATGAAAAACTGCTTGATAAATCAGTAAAGCAAAGAGGTAGATATACAAAGTGGATATGGGCTCTGCATCTATAAAGAATGAATTGAATGTATTTCAGGTATCCTTCTCTATTTTTGCACACATAAAGAAACAAAGGAAAATCTTTGTAGGGGTAATCAATGCATTGTGCAGTGCTATTTTCCATTTTAGGCTAATTGTGGTCAGCTTCACTTCAGTTGGAGGAGTTTCTGCTCTGTGAGGGTCTCTCCAGGTCAACGCAATTAAAAGAGACTGGGCTGGAGAGAGGATAGGAGAGAACACTCTGCATTCTGCTCACAGTTACACTCTCAGCTGCCATCACCTATTCTTAAAGGCTTTGACTGCATCCCTCCCAGGCCAGAGAAAGTACAGGGCCACGGCCAGGACAAGGATGGCCAGCTGGGGTTTGGGGTTTGGGGTTTGGGGGGGGGGGGGGGGTCTGGTGAATACGGCGGTTTGAATGAATAGAAGTCAGTCCCCAAAAGCAAGAAGTGTTACGTTTTTCTGTAATTTCAGCACTTTGTGCCACTGTATGCCTCTCAAATCCCACACAAAGCTTTCATTCTTGGCTGTATCTGTGTACATCAAATACAATTTTAGAGTGGTTCTTATGAACAGACAACAAAGAAGGTTTGGACTGCAGTAATATACAGACTTACTCTCAATGTTCCAGCAATAAACTACCTAGACTCATTCTAGTGGGGATAGTACTTCAATAACAGGCTTGCATTTCACGTGGAATTTATCTTGAATATTTTATATTTTGAAATATGCCCAACTGATCATTTGTGAGGCTCAATGACACGACAAAATGGTTGTTTGCTACATGTCAACACAACACGCTACAACTGCTGACAAAGGGAACACAGGCCTACATTCATTCACTCGTCTTGCTATTAGAATGAAATAGCAATATGAATAGCTATTCCCTCTAATTCCATGTCAAAAACAAGACATTCATTGTTGCCAAACTCCTCTGGTTTTTATGGGCTTGTAACCACTACCAGATTGTGTTATTCTTTAGCTGTAATTTGCTGATAGACACGTTTTAACACACACACACTTCGAGCTGAGGGCTTGCCTGAACAGCTCAACAAATATGGCTTGAATATGGTTTAAGTGTGGTCATTGTAGATAAATGTAGCTAGCTATCAGAGCAGACAGGAGAAGAGAAGAGCTGGACCAATATAGACCAAATAGACCAATTTCCAGAGCTTTCCAGCTGTAATTATGTCTAATTGTGATTCCTGTGTGGCTCCCGAGCTGGCCTCAGCAGTGCACATTTCTCTACAATGAGCCCTGTGGGTCTCACCTCTGCTCAGCACTTCCACACCTCGCACACACAATGCCTGCAGGACTCATTAACTACAGTATGTCTTATAGTGTCTCATTCTATCTCTCTCCCTCGCTCTCATTCCTTCTCTCTCGCTCCCTCGCTCTCATTTCTTCTCTCTCCCTCTTTCACTCTCTCTCTCTCTCTCTCTCTCTCTCTCTTTCTCTCTCTCTCTCTCGCCGTCTCAATCTCCTGCACTTGCACTCCTCCACTTTTCTCTCCCTCTTAGAGATGATTGAAACAGTGTAACAGTCTCGTCCAGAGGGGAACAATGGCACTACGAGGACTGTAGTGTTTCTAGAGCCTCGGTGGGTCAATTGTGGATTTGATACTGTAAATTATACAGTAGAGTGGCCAAGAGGCATCTCAGAGGAACCATAATCACAGTGTGGAATCCTCTGCGTCCCCAGAGGACTCATTTCCCTGCAGCTCACATCTAACTTTCCACAGGATCAATAAAGGCATTTGACATGCAATGTACTGCTGCTACAGTACTTGGGGAAATTAGCACACGTTTCATGTGACCATTAATCAATTACTGTAGGCAGAGAATTAGATATTCCGCTTGAATCGACAGCAAAGTAACTTGAATTTAGTGGATTTCTGGAGGAAATATGTAGTAGTAGTAGTAGTAGTAGTAATAGTACAAATTGACTTCAAGCAGTCATCCATGAAACAAACATTTCAAGAGATCACAATTGTATAAGACAATATGAAACTTGATTACAGATTTTTTTAAATGAGGACGTTTGCTTGGACATGTAAAAAACAATGCTATGTACTGTTTGTTGCCCCTACATCGTAAAAGCATGTGGATATCCTAACCTCTCAAATAATTCAGTTTGCTTTGGCTCAACTACTTCCTCTCTAAAAATATCCCAATAAGTGATTCTGCAGAGAGATCTGGTTCGGCTCCCTGCATGGCTTCACTTTTAATGACCTCATTGTCATACCGCCAAGAGACAGAGTCAAGTGACATTAATGTCAGATTAAAAAACCACCGCTAGACGTGGGCTGCTTTTTTGAAGGGGTTATTAATGCTATGAATCAGGATTTTCCTGTCAAAATATTTAGCTGAAGTCCCTGCAAAGTAGTAAGAGAAATGAGCCTGCGCAACAGCTGTGGGCTCAAGTGGAGAGATTACCACAATGATCCTAAAGCAAAGTGGCAAACGAGGACTCTCTGTTTTTGTAGGAAGTGAGATCACACCAACAAGGGAATCATGCGTCCCACATCAACGACACCAACCATCTTAGACTATAACAAAATGTATTAAATTGGCTCACAATACAATATAACACAATGCAAATGTGAGTCCATTTTCCAGCATACATCATCAACACATTCCAAGGGCATAGCAGGACATTTCTAAATGCACCGACAAGAAAACTCTGGCTATAACCAGCCTGGATCATCACTGTAGCCCAGACTCATTTTTTCTTCCTTTTCCTGAATCTCATCAGTTTACAGTGTGTTTTTATAGACACCGAGGTCACTCAAGGAAGCCCCTCAGACTGTTCTTTGATGTTACATTAGGTTTCATATGAAGATATTAAAGGTGTGTTGGAAATGAGACACACACTACGTATTTCATCCTAAGAGATAAAATGTGCTGTGCTTGAGAATGATCCCACATCCATCCTGTACTCCTTCTACTTCACGAGACCCATCCATTTCCAGAGTTACAGCTCTCTCTGCTCTCTATGAACACACACCTCAGTGAATTCTACACCAAACAAACTCAATGGCACCTCAGACACCTGCAGTAAGGACTCTGGGTCCATACTTAGCTTACCAAATGAACCATTTTCAAATCAAATCTTATTGGTCACATATACGTATTTAGCAGGTGTTATTGCGGGTGTAGCGAAATGCTTGTGTTCCTAGCTCCAACAGTGCAGTAGTATCTAACAATTCACACAAATCTCAAAGTAAAAGAATGGAATTAAGAAATATATAAATATTAGGACGAGCAATGACGGAGTGGCATTGACTAAAATACAGTGAAATAGAATACAGTATATACATATGAGATGAGTAAAGCAGTATGTAAACATTATTCAAGTGGCCAGTGATTCCATGTCTATGTCTCTTCTCCATCATCCTACCCTCTTTTTATTTCTCCCCCCGTTCTCCTCCCTCTGGTTGTCGCGTTCCCTCACAGCATTGCGATTTCCATTTTTTTTGCATTTGATGACATGTGCTGAGGGCTCTGACACAATGTTCTCTCAGTTGAGTAAATATGTAAATTTAGACCACAGTGTCATGTCTGATTAAACAAATTAATGACTTAATTAATTAAAACTTTTGGCCAAGTTTGTGTGCTTGTTTGTCTGGGTAGAAGTTTTAATGAAACAGCGACTGCGCTAATCATTGCATTGTCGCTAAATGCTCTTTGATTTCAGTTTGCTTTGTCATACCTGTGAACACCACTAGGATATTGAAGTGACTCAGTCTATGGGGATGAACACTTTCTGATCTAACCGTACCCTCCGTGGTCCATGGAACATCTGCCGCTGTATAAAAATAACATCACGATTCACAATGTGGAGTACTACATTGGCCTAACATCATTATGTTATTACTTGTTAGATATTACTTGTTAGATATTACTGCATGGTCGGAACTAGAAGCACAAGCATTTCGCTACACTTGCATTAACATCTGCTAACCATGTGTATGTGACCAATAACATTTGATTTGACAATCAAACCTGTATCCATTGTGATTGTGGTTGACTTGAATGGTGGGGGTGTGGGCACCATGTTATGCCATTGGCCTGCCACCCTGTGGGCCGTAGGGCTGGAGCCTCAGGATGTTCCAGATTCAGGCTGACTGGGGATGTATTGAGGGTCAGTGGGTGTGTTCCAGGCCATCTGTGGCAGCTCCAGGGCATGGTTGAACAGTGGATCCTCCCCCTCATCCTTATAAAGGGGATGTTTATCTCTCATAGCTTTCAATGACCCGACCTCTTGGTCTATTTACTGCCCCCAGTGACCAAACTATGGTGATATTATCATCTCAGTACCAAGTGTGTGAACAATGACACAATCCTTCCCCTAACATTTGCAGTCTTTGGCATATGCTGTTTCCTGACTGCAAGGGACACTGTGGTGTCTTTTTGTAGGAGCGTCTGTATGAGCAGATTGCAATTGCCGTAGTCAGGCAAGGTGCAAACACACAGTAAGGCTGTCTGTGAATACTGTGAACTATGGTGCCATTGTGGTGGGAAAATGAAAGAAGGGGATACTTTCGTCTAGCGACTTGCTGCCGCCGGGGGCCCAGCTTGATGACTCACGACATCGTTTGGCTGGATGGATGGGTATTTGCATCTCACAGGAGAGAGCCACACCTTCGCCTTGGCAATGTCCAGGGACAAGACGTTCCCACACCTTCGCCTTGGCAATGTCCAGGGACAAGACGTTCCCATACCTTCGCCTTGGCAATGTCCAGGGACAAGACGTTCCCACAGAAGTCCTGGGGTCACTGACGCCAAGAGAGCTGTGAAGACTGATGAAAACTTGAATCGACAAGATTAATTGTTAAATTACTGTGTTTGTTTCAAGAGTTCCATGCCGTAAGAGCTATGGATTTATTGTTACAGGGAAAATATGTTATTCTGTTTGTCAGACGGCGGATATTTAAAAGAGGAGCAACACAGGGGTGTGCTCCTATTATTTAAATTGCGTTGGTTGGATTAGAATCTGTGTGTGTTGTTTCTGTCTATTGTTTTTACTAGTAAAGGGCAAAGAAATGTTAATTCAGGTTGGGGGCGTGAGTTTGCGCTTGAATTTGGTTAAAAGGGCAGTGAATTAGCTCATGCTCTGAGAACTTGTTAGCAAGCTCCTGTGAGTATCAGGCACACATAGTTTTTCTCTTAGAGATTATTCTGAACTGAAGACACGTGTTATTCTGAACTGAAGATACATGTTATTCTGAACTGAAGACATGTGTAACCACATGAAGTCTTATTTAGTGGATAGTCATTTACTCAGTGTATTCTGTAATGTACCACGTATTTCATGAACACTGTTTGTGTTCATTCCTTCGTGACTAAATCATTCTATTAGTTTAATTGAGTAAAAGCACTCCTCGTTTTACAGAGTACTTCTTTGATTGAATATACGTTCAAAATTGAGTAGGTCTATTGGTAAATATTATTTACACTACACACAGCATGTGCTTGGGTTCCACCTTGACATCCCTGATCTACTTGACTCAATAAATTAAAGCTCGAAAATTGGTCACCAGGATTAGCTATTTGTATCTAGCCTCTTAATAATTGCATAACGGTGCAAGATAGACACATATTCATTATAGTCATACTGAGAGGTGATGTAAGGCTCACTACCTTGACTAGATCCTGCAGAGACGCACAGGGCCTGTAACATTTATCCACATAATAATGGAGTCAGAATGTAGTTTATTATTATTCAACATTCATTTGAACTGCAACTACATAATGGTGACCCTTCATCCTCAGTTGATAGGGATTTCCACCAACCTACACCATAGTTGCTTTTGAATTTCAGTGTGGATTGTATCATAATGCTTCTCCCTCCTTCAGGTCTGATGTGCTCTTTATCTTTATGTCAAATCAAAGGATCCTATGGTTTACACAGGTAGACAGAACATGCTTTATGGAAACGTGGATGATAAACATCAAGTTGGGGGAAAATCATCATCTTTTTGGAATCAACTGTGATCAGTGTTTGTTGCAGCGTTTTCAAAGAAAACAGGATGAGGCGAACGGCGGTGTCTGATTTCCGTTTAATCGGGCGCTTTAGAGACGAGGGGGGAACGGGAGCCAGCCAGCTCCTTGTGTCTCTGCGTCTCTCCGGGTCTCTCAGCTGGAGCCCCACTGATCTGGGGGAAATCAAAGATTAGCATTTGTGAGAGGTTTGCATCTGCCTCAAACACGCCAGCTGACTCATCAGATCCTCCACCAGCCCTCAGCCTACCATCCACTCTAAAAGGAAATCTGGAGAATAATCATATTCCATACTCAACAAGACAAATAACTTTGGCTTTTCTCATCTGATGAATGCCAAGATTCTGACATTCGAACAAAATTGGATTGATAGGGGGACACCACCTATGGTAAAAAGGGACGTGGAAAGATGTGAAGATTGACTTGATAGTGTGAATTTCAATGGAATGAAATTCAGGCATCGCACCTCAATATTTCAGTCTAATTCATCAAGCATAACAAATTGCCTAGACCTTTATTTCTCACATAGGCAAAACAAGATCAATCATCAATAAAGTATATCTACTCTGGGACAACTTGTGCATACGCCTCCATCTGTAGCTGCTATTGAGCGGACCTAAAATCAGGCCATTAAAACAAGCGTATATAATGAAATTTAAAAGAGATCCATTAACACTACATCCTCCACCGTGGCTGAGACCTAGCTGCTGCTTGCTCTATATTGCTGGTTAGTTGCTGCTGAGTCAGATGATGGGGTGGCGCTGAGTGAAATCTGGGGGCACATCTCAGTGTTGTTGCCTTTGGTGTGTGTGCCAGATGCCTGCCAGGGACCCGGCCTTATTAGCAGAATTACACAGATCAAACAGAGAGGCCGATGGATCGGCAGAAGAAAGAGAATCCGCTCTGCCTCTCCAAGAGACTGGAATGAAAGGCACAACAGAGAGTGAAGTGGGGGCAGGAGGAGACATTGTGTAACCGCTGCTACAGAGTTCGAGGGGAAGGTTGGGCTTTGATTGCTTTTCTACTATAGATGAAAAACGTGCAGCCTTCTGATGGACCAGGAACAGCACAGGTCTGTATTGACATCCCATGGGGTTGACCGATTTACTGAGGTTTTGAGATGTTTATGAAGCGGATTGTACTGTACATGTACAGATGAATCCAACGGTACCGGAACTACCACTAGCTGATTTACTCTGAGTGACTGACCACTAAGGGCGTGGTCACATAATGTTGTCTGATCCATTCTGGGAACATTTGGGTTTCTTGATCAGAGCAAAAACTCATACATGAAAACAAAACTAATCTTGTCCAAACTAATTCTCATACATACATACAGCTTGGGGTCATTCATGGATTTAGGTCGTGAGGACGAGGTATTGTGATGCCTTAGTGCAAGTCAGGTGTAATTTTCCAACAGCTTTCCCTGTTGGTCTGAAGGCTAAGTACTAAGCCAAATTGTTCACCTGCATTGTAGTTACACTGTACCTACCTATATCATTCCCATTTCAACACTTAATTCATTCAAATCATGTCTTTAGTAGCACATCAAAATACTTCACATGAATGTAACACATTTCAACACTACTATTGAGGTTATATATTGATTTTGTATAGTTTACATACCAATAAGTGGTACCTGGCCTGAGGAACCATCCATATTAATCATGGCTATTTGAGCCTTGCGATGTAGGAGTATCTCTCTTCTTAAGGTCATCCTTGGGTCACAGCCTGCCTGAAGAAACAATTAAATGTTGAGGTTATTTTAATCATAGATAGGCAAGAGAGCTCAACTGAGTCAGTATCAGAATTTAAAGTAAGTGTACTGAATAAAGGTGACTTTACCCCCACCTCTGTGAGCATGGCTTTTCATTACTAACCGCTTACTGCCGGCACATTCTATATGTTTTCTTTTTCTTTTAAGAAGGATTTTTAAGCCTTGAGACAATTGAGACATGGATTGTGTATGTGTGCCATTCAGAGAGTGAAGGGGCAAGACAAAAGATGTAAGTGCCTTTGAACGGGGTATGTTAGTAGGTGCCAGGCGCACCGATTTGTGTCAAGAACTGCAATGCCGCTGGGTTGTTCACAATCAACAGTTTCCTGTGTGTATCAAGAATGGTCCACCACCCAAAGGACATCCAGACAACTTGACACAACTATGGGACGCATTGGAGTCAACATGGGTCAGCATCCCTGTGGGCTGCTTTCGACACCTTGTAGAGTCCATATCCCAACCAATTGAGGCTGTTCTGTGGGCAAAGGGGGAATATAACTTAGAAATGCCTAAGTTCAACTGTCGTACCTCATCAAAACCGAAAATATAAGCTTGTTTTACTCTATTTGTAAACAATGTAAATGTAAAAAAACACTGTATAGCATCAAAACATGGTTAAAAGTATCATTTTGTATCATGGATGGTCAGTCCTTGCATCCATAGCTCTGTCTCTGAATTTAAGATTGGTTATATTTCTCCAGGTCCATCTCTCAGCTTTTTACCAGACAAGAGATGGAGTGACCACTTTAATATTATTTCAATGAAAGGTTCTAGCTTTAAACCTACTGTTGAATCTCAGCCATTGAGACCGATGCACCAGGTGACACTCCTTCACTTTAGCTCTCTGTTGAAGGTGTACTATTGAAACCAACCGATGCACCACAGTTCCACCTTTAATAACAGAGGGCGTCAAATGGGTCTGTTTAGTGTAGGGGCCAGTCCTCTTATCTAGTCTTCTCATTCCGCTCACACTGTAGAGGATGGTCTCCCCAGCTAATCCTCAGGCTCCAGAACAAGGATGCTGCTGCCTGCCCTGTAATGAATTAGTTTAGAGTGTTGAATCATTTTAGGGACAGAGGATTTTAGAGCTGGTTTGTGCATGCAAGACTGATCGATCTGCCCTTGGACTTTTCCAGTCATTTCATGCTTGTCAATTTTATTCATAAAAGGAAATGCATGCAGTGTATCAACAGAGGAGAGAGCTAGCCAAGGATTACACTGATTAGAGGTCACAGTCTGTACAAAGTACAAATCAATATTAGACGGTTATGCATTTAGATCTTAAATATACATCACACACTATCTCCGTGTGGCCATCACACAGAGATAGTGTGTGATGTATATTTAAGATCTAAATGCATAACCGTCTAATATTGATTGGTAATTGGAAGCAATTATACATTTATGTGAGCGTGCATTATACTGGGAGTGTTACTGTGCGCTAATAGCATGTGTGCATAGTTGCAAAGTGTGTTAGCAGTAGCATTGCAGGGAAATCAGTCTTGTGCTGACTGTGTGCACGCCCCCAAGCGAGTTTCTCTGCAATCCACGAGCTAATTACTTTAAAACTCTTTCAGCCCCCCTATCTTGCTCTCCACATTACAGAGTTTGAGGACCCCATAGAGTCGACAAGAAAAGCCCTACAAAAATGGGAGTGATTTCCAGTGTGGCCCTATGTATTGGCTCTGACTCCCTATGTGGCTGAAGAGAGTAGAGGAGGGGACAGCAGTGGATTTACAGAGGATTTCATTAGGAAGAGAGGGGAAGAAGAGATGTGGGTCCTGGTCTCAGGGGAGAGGAGAGCCCGCTGGCCTGGAACATCACTGGTGAGGTTGACAGCACTGGGTCAGGCCATCTTACTACCACAGACACTTCCCAATTAAGACCTCACTCGCTTTGAAAAAGTTATTTGATGAGATACTGAGGAAGTGGTGGAGTTCAGGCTAATTACATCTTTGGAGGTGTTTTGGACATGGGAGGTGGTGTTATCGCTCTTAAAAATCCTTAAGAGTCTATTGACACACCCATGCGTCAATCTAAGTAACATAATACAAAAATCCCCATCAAAATCCATCAGTTTAAGATAGAGCTATCTTTTTTGCATGGGCTGCGTCTCAATCCACCGTATCCGCATATGTCAGCCTTCCGCATCTGCGGTGGAACGTGGCCGAGCTACAGCGGTGTTTGTCAGACCAGGAGACATCAAGAAAATCGGTCTTCTCACAAAAACGTCTGTAGCGCCCAAATAGTTTGACCTACAAATGAATATGATGACACTCTCACAAACACGATGATGATCTCCGTTTTGCTTTACGACCCCCACAAGCCCCCCACGGTACTCGTCTGAAGTCAGCAACGCCCATGTGCCAACTTCTGTCTCTAGTGTCCAAACCGTTTGGGCTACAAACTAATATGACTCCACTGTTGAAAAGGGAGACCGTTGTGCTGTCATCAATGCAAAGGGTGGCTACTTTGAAGAATCTCAAATATAAAATATATTTTTACTTGTTTAACACTTTGTTGGTTACTACATGATTCCGTATGTGTTATTTCATAGTTTTGATGTCTTCACTATTATTTTACAATGTAGAAAAAAGTAAAAATAAAGAAAACCCCTGAAATGAGTAGGTGTGTCCAAACTTTTGACTGGTACTGTATATTTCCATAATTGTTTTGTATCTCCTAGATAGGACAGACACTTCAAAACCTTATTCCTTTAAATCAAGGTTAAATAAATACATATATACATCTTGATTGTCTTTCTTGCCTCCTCTCACACACACTTTATAGACCCATTTTCTGACATCAACACTACTGCAAGGTGAAGAACGATGAGTGTTTAAAGTGGAAGTCATGGGGGAATGACTGAGTAATAATTGAGTATTATGCAAAGAGGAGCAAGAGATTTAAGATCTTCACAACACAGCTGAGTTATGAGCCAAGTTATATCACACTGACAACTCAACACATTGTGCGCCAGAGAGACGAAAGAACATGTTAAGGACATGTGGTTCCTCAATGATTGTAAACACAATACTTCTATCACACAGCACTCTGAAGAAAGTCTGATTTAATTGCCTGTAGTTCTTGAAAATATGCTAATTGTTTACCTGGTCAAGTGTTCACACAAACACGTTTTCTCCATGTTACATATTATAGACTCAGGGGAAGAGGAAGATGGAGCTATTCTGAAACGCTTGCATTTTATTGAGAGGAGTTCCAAACAAACCTGCTCTGCATGGATTTACTATCGCTGGGGAGGAGGACAGACCATCACAATCTCCTTTCTCATTTCCCTCCCGAAAGGTGTTAGAAGCGCTTTGCATCTAAAGTGCTTTAGAAATTATCGGTGTTGCATGGCTTGACATGAAGCGACAGATTCTAAAACAAAGTCAATCAAAAAGCCACTAAAGAAATGGAAAGAATAAGAGAAGAAGTTGAGGAGTCACAGCAAATATCATGGATTTAAATGGTTTAGTGCTGGAGGGAACATTGAGTGTTTCCCCGACAGGCTGTGGATATTAGATATCAGGCCTGACATTCTTCACGATGTGAAGGATACAGCTTGATGATAACATCTTCAGAGCTCTAGTTCAATTGCACACTTCTACATATAATGTCTTATATGGAAATATTTGGAGTTCTCAAAGCCCATGATATTCATAAAGTAATCATAGTTTCCATAAAGCAGACTTCAGTGAACTCATGATTTTGGCTAACACAACAACACGGTCTTCCAGATACAATGCAGGAAGCAGTGTAGATTTAACCTCTAATCTTCAGACTGGTGTTGTACTACAGGATCTAATGTAATGTCAGTTAGGCCATTAGTGTGCTGGTGCGTAAGTGGGAGATGACATGAAATGACATGTTCTGATCTTCATGCAAGGGAGAATGAAACGAAAACGATGCTCTCATGGTTCTTAGACAAAGCGTGGCAGTAGGAAGCAATGAATACATACAGTACCTAGATACGCTACGAATTGTTTCAG